>NW_027281538.1:62500-165141 GCF_046629955.1 Centroberyx affinis | reverse complement strand
CCTACTATTTTAGAAAGTGTGTGTCAGACATTTGGGCAGAAAAACATAATAGAAGTAGGCCTAGTTGAGTGATTGTTTGACAAATTCCCTGAACAATCTATTTTCTGTCAATTTATTTACAATATCAGAAGAATAGCAGATAAAAAGCTGAAATGTCCTTAAAGACAGTGCTTCCTATGTGTCTCCTTCCTTGCTATTTTTCTATGCAGCCATGGCCCCCAAGTATGATGGCTTGTCCCACTGTAAGCTGGCCCTGGTGTTTGCTGTGCTGATGGATCTGTTGGGTGTGGCATCTCTGCTGCTGGGGGTCTTCGCCCCATTGGAGATCCAAGGGCGAGACTTTGGGGATCTCCTGGTGTACTCAGGAGCTTTGCTGGTGCTGCTGTCCCTGGGAGGCTGGGTGATGTGGTACAGCGGCAACATTGAGGGTCTGACGTCTAAAAGGGAGTTGGGGGGAGTGGTGGGTGGCGCTGTGGACCGCCTTGCCCGCACCCTGAGCCGTAGGATACGGATCCCCAGGAGTCAAAGCAGCCCATCGTAGGGCCTGGAGCCCAAAGAGACTTAACAATAAGACGGCTGTTACAGGAGAGGCTGTCGGTAACCACTCCTGCAGGCCAAAACCGCCTGGGGCAAGGGAGTGTCATTGCTGGCATTCATCCTCTTTACAAACACCACTGTTGTGGAGTGAACAAACAGCTTGTTCACATGAGGAAACTGTCAGTGCCATTCAGTGTGTCTTCACAGCCAGGCTACATAAACCTCTTAGGGAGAATTTGCACTGTCTTTGCACATTAAGTTTTATATTGATTTGGGGCACAAAGGTTGTTCATATTGCACTAAATCTTGTAATGTAACAGGCACAGTATATATAAAGACATATGACGATTAAAGAGATTCATCTACAGAATATTCTGTTGGAGATTTCCTTAAGTTATTCAATTCAACTGTTGAGAGTTAGTGTTTGTGTGTGGTGTGACTGAATGAAAGTTAGATTAATCATTCAATAGATTTTTAATGAAAATAATCATATTTACAAAAGGTTCATAACTGAGTCATAACTGAGTCGATCTTAACTGATTGTCTGTGCAAGAGGGGGGGG
Organism: Centroberyx affinis; assembly: GCF_046629955.1. Classification (NCBI taxonomy): domain Eukaryota; kingdom Metazoa; phylum Chordata; class Actinopteri; order Beryciformes; family Berycidae; genus Centroberyx; species Centroberyx affinis. The sequence goes on along the minus strand of NW_027281538.1, from coordinate 164,042 downwards.
GGGGGGTTGACATGACATCAACATGTGTGCACAAACTTGTAATTGCTTATAAATACTGCATAGGACACTTCAAAATTCTTAAAGAATTTCTCTCCCTTGTTTTACAAGATACAGTAATCAACCGAAAACAACATAAACAAATTAAGACACCCAGAGTATTTCATGACATCAAAAGAATGAAACAAAGAGCTGATTAAGAAAATAAATATTTTAAAGGAAAGTTAATTCAGAATATGGGAGATCAGACATATTCAAACAGACACACACACATTCACACACAAAATGTTGCATAGAAATGGCAGTTATGTGCAATTATAACACATGCAATGTGGGAGGTTAGGACTTGACTTGATACTCAAGGCAGAAGTTGCTCAAACCACACATATATAATCAAAAACCCTTTCCCCAATCTCAATGCAACGTGAGGCGATAAGAAGTGTCTGACTCTGTCTTAATGCCGAGAGAAGACTTGAAGCTTCAAGACCAACCACACTGTTATGGTAAACATTTAGATCAAAAGGTATACAACAGAAAAACCTGGTACCAACTTGAAGGAATGGAGGTGTGAATGAGAACCTGTGCACTTGTTCTTTAAAGAACAACAGAAACAAGAGTCATGCAGAAAAGGTATCAAGAGTTGTGTGACATTGAATCTGAATGTGTTGTTAGTGTGAAGCTTCTGACAATAATATCAACAATTAGTTTGGAAGGACAAAAGACAAAAAAATACAACAAGATTTTAACAGATGAATTACTGACCAAGTCTACAGCAATACTGTGAGATTGAAAGCAGCCAGATTAAGGCACACAGTAAGGCAGCATCATCCACTGGGGTATTTTAGTCAAAGGATGGATGCACACAATGAATGAGATAAATGAGGATGAAACAGATCGATTATGTACTTCTATATCTTTTGGAGTATGCTTTCATTGTTGTCACATTGAACAGTAGGTGGATTAGATTAAATAAGAGCAGTATTTCCAGTATTTTCCCTTGCATGCTGGTGTACAATCTGCGTCTGCTTCATCTTTATCTCATTCCAGAATGCCAGATCCAGAGGGTGAGCAGTGTCAGAGGGCGGGGGCTCGGCACAGAGGGGGTGGGACTCTGCCAGATGATCATGTGACTGCGCTCAGACCGCTGAGGTGTTGCTTGGGACGACTCTGCCAATCCGTCAGTTGCGTCATCTCCTGGAAGAGTAGGCGGATCAGTAAGGCATTTCATAAACTCAGCACAAACTAAACTGGAAATCAGTTTTCACACAGATGCCGTTGATCTAATGCGTCAGACAGGTTTGAACAGTCCGGTCCTTCGACTCACCGATTCGGAAGTTGATGTAGCCCTCTCCTCCACTGAGGATGAGCTGAGAGGTAGTAACAGTGCTGCTGCCAGAAGAGGTGATCAAACAGTCTGTGGGCCAGAGATCATTGCATTACAATACAATACAAATACAGCAAATACAGCATTCAAGTGCACCCCTAAGCACCCCTTTTTTTAATGTCTTCATGTTATGTCTATAAGATTCTTACCAGGTGCAACAATGATGAATTTGACAGCTTGTCTGTGCCCATGGTTACTCAGCTGGGCTGATGCAATAGAGCAGTATGGGATGGAAACCGCCTCCGATGCTGTGGAGTGGGGGGTGGGGGGGTCATTAACATACTGATTTCTGACAATATACAATTCAAGTATTCTCAGGTCATGCTACTGGCAGCATAAAACTCACTTATAGACAAAGGGACGGAGAAGATGGCACCGCTTCCTGTGCCCACCCAGAGACGCCCAGAGATGACTGTGAGAGAAGAGATCTGGAGCGGCGAGAGCATCAGGAAGGCTGAGCCTAGAGAGAGAGAGAGAGAGAGAGAGAGAGAGAGAGAGAGAGAGAGAGAGAGAGAGAGAGAGAGAGAGAAGAGAGGAGAGAGAGAGAGAGAGAGAGAGAGAGAGAGAGGGGGGGGGGGGGGGGGGGGGAGTGAGAGAGAGAGAGAGAGAGAGAGGATTAATAATAATTATAATTGATTAATAATTAATCTCTTGTTACATGCTTTGGCAATATTGTTTGTTTGTGAACTGTCATGCCAATAAAGCACCTTGAATTGAATTGAATTGAGAGAGAGAGAGAGAGAGAGAGAGAGGAGAGAGAGAGAGAAGAGAGAGAGAGAGAGAGAGAGAGAGACGCTGGTTTTCTAACCCATGTGCTCAGTCGACTTGGAGGAATAAGTTTAGACTCAGCCACTAAACAAACCTAAATTTGCATTTGAGATATGGCATGAACTGGGCCAACACTAAACACCGAAACACCCAACACTGGAACAATGGATGGCCCAATGGATTTTTATTTCCCTGACTCTGATAATGATTTTTTGTCAATTTGGTTACTTTAATTAAAGCCTGCAGCCAAAGGCTGTGAGTTTACCAGAAACCAATTGACAGTGAATTCAACACATCATTTTGTAAGTGCTGTCAAAAAGGCAAAGGGGAACTTGCACAGCATGTTAAAGCCAAGACAGTTAAGAAAATTATTTGCTTACGCAATGTGTTGTGGGCCTGAACTGTTTGCTTGTTATCATAATGTGAAAATGGGGAAGTTACTACACTATGCATTACAATTTGTTAAAATAGTCTAACTTCCAGAGGTGCTAGATAGGCAAATATATTGTTTGCATATCAAATTTCTTCCTAAAAAAAGAAAAAAAACCAACTTAGCACCTACCTAATGTTTTAGTGACCAGAGGAGTAAAATCAACTTCCTGCAGCGGTCGACCCGTGGACCAATCAAAGAGCCTGAGTATCGGGTCAAGCCGGCAGGACGTCCAAACACCACTTCCACCAGCACACAGGAAACGCACCTGCTGCTCACTGCGCTCAGACACTGAGAATGTTTGCTGTAAAGTGAGATGAGGAATAATGATGGTGAATTCAAACACAATCTGACAACGAGACACAAATACATTGTAGACGCCCCCTTTCTGTTTCTTACCTCAACTTTCTGGCTTTCTGTGTTAACCACATGGACCCGGTTCCAGTATCCCACCCACAAGCGGCCACCTTTTGCAAGGCAACAGCGAATGGGCTGCAAAGGGGTTGATCCAAGGGACATTATCTTGTGTGACTGTAGATCCCAGCCACCTGTCAGTTAGGGATATGTAAATCAATCCAAATGAGGAGAGTGTGAGAGTGAGACAAAAGTAGGGCTGAACAATTAATCGAAATTTTATCGAAATCGCAATATGGCCTACTGCAATTTTCAAATCGCAGGAGGCGCAATATTTGTTAAAGGCGAAATGTGTGTAAAAATACCATTTTAAATTAAATATTGTCGTGCTGCAGAGATGTACTGGCCTACACATCATATTCTACAGACTTAAGAAAACCCCGCAAAAATCACACCATAATCATTTTAATACGTTTTTCAATGAAAATGAGAATAATTATGTAAAAATTATCATTCCCTCGAATATCGCAAATCATATCACAATTGCAATATCAGTCAAAATAATTGCAATTAGATATTTTTTCTAAATCGTTTCAAAAGCCCTAGACAAAAGTCAGATATTATTGCAAAGACAGGAAATAGAAAGTCATTACCTGAATTGTGTGAGAAAAATGCCAATGTCCCATCAGCTAATCCAGCTATGATTTGACCCTGGGAATACCTATGAGATTGAGTCAACAGAAAGTATGTCATTTTCAAACATGTACATTTTCTGAGAAAAGCAAGATAACAGTTCCATGTTACATTATGACGGACTATATTCATTGCTAATACTTTACGTATACCCACAGATCAAACACAGACACAGCAGCAGAACTCACGTCAGCGAATGAACACCCTCTGAGAGGGAAACGGACTGCAGACAGCGCCTCCTGCCTGTGGAGGCCGAGTGTACCAGCACACTATTAGAGTGAAGGTGAGAGAAAGAAGAGAGAGGGAGAGGGAGGGAGAGTGAGAGAGAGGGAGAGTGTCTGTGTGGGAGAGATTGTTTTGCCACCAAGTCTCTTAATCCAAGACAGTGTTATTTATTCAAGAGAGTTGCTTATTCAGCAGACACTACCTTCCTTCCTGAGTTCCAATCCACACTGTTCCTGAGGTGTCACCTGACATAACAAGGCCAAAAAGAATGGATCACAGGAAAGTCTAAAAAAAACTGTAGCCTTGCCAGTAAATTGTCAAGTCTAGATGATATTTGGGGATAATAAATGTACAGAATATATCATGTGAGTTGCCTGCAGGCAGCCTCATGGCGATGATGTTTGTAGCACTGACCCATGGGAGGCACGGCGCAGATGCAGAGGGCAGGAGAGGTGGGAGGGAGGCTGAACTGATCCAGTACTGTATTGGACCGTGCTGGATCAATCACTGTGATATCACTGCTGGAGGCTGGGCCGGAAATCACCCACACCGAACACTGGCAGGGAAAAAGGGATATGGAGTTTGGAAAGATGACTGGCATGAAACAACCTGTCCCAGCGTAGTCCCAGGGTAGGGCCTGTTCAGCCCCAAGGAACACCTTGTGGTCGAAACTTGTTTTTAAATGTATATCCTAGATACGGCATCATAATAAAGGCTATTTAATTATATCCACTGTTTTTCTTCCCTCTCTGCGCAAGAGTCCCTGGAGACTAGAATACAATTTTTTCTATTTGCATTGTTCCAGGGTCGTGTTGGCTGTGTTTGGATGGCACTGCACATGGTGATTACAGTGTGACTAGCAGTGCTATTTAAGCAGGATAATGATAGACTTACCGTGGTCTCTCCTGAGATCTCAGGTGTGACTGCAACAGCACAGTTCAGCTGAGGAGAAAAAATAAGTTAGGGACCATGTTTTGATTGTAAGCTGGTGGGTTCTCTTATCCAAAAACATTGGTTGCCTTACAAAAGCTTACTGAATAGTGCGGTGGTAATATCAAACCTTAGCTGTGGAGTCTCTTTGATCCAGCAGTCTGAGCTGCATTAGAACAGGCACATCTTTGGGCTCAGGGGCAAGTTCATGGGATTCCTGCAATAACAACATTTAGCCAGCAGGAAATTGTTAGGATTCTAAGAATGTATGTGAATGTGTCTGGGTGTGTTTAAGTCTCTTTGTCAAGTCTCAGGTGCAGTTTGTTCAATTTTAATAGGGGTATGGAGGGAAGGCAAATTGTCTTCCCTTGCCCCGCTTGAATGAACGTATGGTGACAAAAGAATAAAATACAGACACACGTCAGCCGGACAGATTTTTTCCAGTGTCACCCTCTTCATTCCCTCTTACCCCTCACATTGCCCCATCTGTGTGCCTACATGTGTGTTTCTACTTACCTGTGTGTGTGACAGCGGCGTGCTCCAGCCGTGTATCTGCCGTTTTCCCAGAGTTCCCCAAATGTGGGAGCGAATTTCTCTGTAGAGCTCCCTCCTCCTGACACGTGGCGAGAGAGCAGCAGGAAAAGCAGATCTAAAGAGAAAGCTCCTGGTATTAATCTACATTATAAAACCATTCATGATCATGCAATCCAGTTACAAACAATGCTGTAAAATAGAAGAACATATGCAAGAGTGAGAAACACTAGCTTACTCAGTCTGAGTCTGACTGACGGCCCGTAGTCGTGGAGACCCCAGAGGAGAGCGAGTGAGTGCTGGAGACGATGGCCGGGCAAATGCTGGAGCAAGAGGTGGGAGTAGGGGTTCCTTGGTCAGGCCAAACAAGCGGTTGAACCTTAAACACAGAGACAGTTAAAACTGACCATGCAACATCTGACTACAGCATATTACCATAAAATGTCCAATATTGGGCCCTTAATGGTATTCACTTCAACAAGTCACTAAGAACTTATAAGAACCAGGTAATTACTAAGCACAGTCATTTATTTTATGATCCTCTCTCTGATTCTCTCTCGATTCTTGCAGAAATACCCGTCTACCTGCTGCCATTAAGTGGCTTGATTGACAGATATGAGTCTGAAAGCAGCAAAGATTCTTCCCTTTCAGTCATGTATGGCTTAGCCTACATTTTTCCTATTCAAAAGATGTATCTTCCATATTCAAAGGAGGTTTCTGAATGGTCACATTAGCTGTTGTATCTATAATGCACATGTAAACAATATGTGACCCAGTGTTTATTGGAGGCTAGAGTTTATTTTCCAAAATATACCATATTCTGTCGTGTATATCTGACACAGGTTAATATTTAAGTGTCTGTTTATAGGAAGCTTTATGGTAAACATACACTAGGCAGTTTAATGATATGCTTGGACTTCAGACAACTACTGCACATTATAGCTAAATAGTAACAGGTATTTGAGAACATTCTCATGTATCCAAAAAGGTTCAGGAAAACATGTCTGCTTGAGAGAGAAGCTTTTTGTTCTTCATCTCGTTCTCGACTTTTAATTACATTGGGACGGCATTAACATGAACACTTACTTTCTCCAAACGCTTGTCCTTTTCTCTTCTGTAAACCTCTCCTCTTTTGTTGCCCTATAAAACAAGAAAAGAGAAGAAAGTAAATGAAACTGCAGGCGAAAACGTGATGCTCTATTCTTGTGTTGAACAAAATTTTAAACTGTCTGTTTGGACTGATAAAGAAGAAAATTATGCAACTATTTAGATTCAGTAGAAAAGTTACCTAATAGTCTGACTGCGTCTGACTGCCTCCTGCAGCTCAAACAGACGCTCCTTATATTGGTTTTTCTCCATGACCACACGAGCCATTTCAGAACGAGAGAAGCGGCGCAAGGATGTGGGTAGAGAGGCCTGAAAGGAAAGATTTGGGTTACAAAATGGAGTGAACACCTATCAGTTACAATCATTAACATTAAGCAGTCAGAAAATTGTCGTAGCATATCTTTGCAACTGCAAAATTGCTGTTGCACTACATCTTGGTGATACAGTAGAACACAGTTGAAAATACAAGTGTCTTCTTACATCAGGATCTTCAGACTGGCATGCTTCCAGTTCTTTCCGAAGTCTGGAAAACAGTCAACATACACAATTTGTGTTACTATATATAATAAACAAATTAATGCATTTGTTCTTTACGGAAAATGAAAACACTAAAATGAGTAAAATATCTAGAACAATCTTCTGCACCTCTTAGTCTCCTCCTCCATCTCCTTTGCCCTGCTCTCCAGTCGGGAGACAGTTTCCTGAAGAGAAGTCACTTCCAGTTTAACAGCTGAGCGGTCATTAGTCAGCTCTTCTACCCGAGATATCAAAGCCTTACGGGCTGCATCCACCAACTCACTGAGAGAGGGACAGAGCAAAAAGGGAATAAAGTTAGGTTGTGAGTAAATGGACATGAGTTTGTAAGTGAGAGTAAATAGTTCAAACAAATGAGTGACTGTAATTTCCCCCCCCCTCTTCTTCTTGGTGTGTACTGAAGGGTGAAACCAAAGTGCACAGAAAACCCCCTGTATACTCAAGTAATCACACTGGTATACACAGAATAACTAAATACGAGACTCACTGGGTGTGTTTCAGTTCCTCATACTTAGAAAGAATCTCCTCAAACTGGTCGGCACTACCTACATGAGAAAAAAGCACGTACAGACATGCACACACACACATTAGAGTTTGGACAGCAATAAACATTTACAGCATTTACTCTGCACCCACATCCGAGAACAACTGTCTCTTTAATGCTATTTAACTTCATTATTCCTGGGGGGAAATTATCAGCTGCTAAATAATATGCACTATTTTCTAAAAAGAAGGGCATTTACCGCAGAAAATTATAAACAACACAATACATTTAGATTTTTAATTTTAATATATATTTTATATATAATATATTTAATATTTGCACTCTCATGCCCCCCAAAATCATCTTTCCCAGGCTGAGGACCATTGGTGTAAAACAGAAAGTAGAGCTTTATGGAACATAAGTGTTTACTTGTATTACATGTATTTACCTCTGACGCTGGCCCCATGGTCGACAGTCTCCACATAATCCCGACTCAGCTCTGACAGTTCAGAGAACACAGAGTCAGTGTTGCGTAGTTCCCACTCCATACTATCATCTTCCTCCACCTCCACCTCCTCCTCGTTTCTCTCCTGCTTCTCTCCTCCCTGCCCCTCTTCTTCTTTCTGTTCCTCCTCTCCCTCCTTCTCCACCACCTCCCTCATCTCCTCCTCCAAGCTGGTCTTGGACTCGTCTCTCGATTCCTCGTCTGTGGTTGTCCTAATTGGGGTGCTGTAAATGAAAAAGTATGAAAAGTGAGCAAATTTGGGAATGGGCGATGTGCTGTGTGTGTGTATATGTCAATGGAAGTGTTAAAGTGACCTTGGGTTGCAGATTCATTTTTAGGCAACAAATGAGTTTTATTCATCATTTTCACTCAAATCTCCAACTGACACAAATAAACAACTTGCTTCAGATTGTTACCTAGCATCCACAAGGCCGTGAAACTGTGCCAGCTCAGGGGTGGAGCTTATGATGTCATTGATAAAAGACGGATCTGAGGCAGACTTTACTGCAATGTCAATCCCATTCCCTTCCTTGGCTGCTGGATCTTCCGAAGGGGAGGGAGCCAAGTGTGAATCTGGTCTTGGGACAGTCTGCTGAAAAGACAGCAGGAGACAATAGCAACATCTCTGCCAAAATCTTGTACTGAACATGTACAAAATACAGATATGAAGAGTGTGAATCAGCTTACCTGATCATTGACACTGCACTCTGAAAACACTTCTGAACTCTTGAGACGCACATGATTCCTAAAGATGTGCAGAGTGACAAATTAAAGAAGAGTCATTTGAGTCCTTATCCTGAATAAATAGAATCTAGCTGTTGCTTCTTTCTTACATTTTGCACTTTCTTACAACACTCTTGGCATTGTTGCACTATAATCGGTGCCTCTTGGTCATAATTGACTCTTATAAAACAGTTACCAACATCTGTTATTTTATTTTGAAAATTGTAGCTAAACACTATTTTTGCAAACACAAGCTCAATAGTGAAATTATAGCTTTCTGTGTACTAGCTAATCCTTTCACTAACAGCATTGAATCAGGCTTGACTGACTGAAGAGCTCAACTTATTTATACATTACCTGTTTTACTGTTATGCATATACTATGCTGATTAAAGTACTATAAAATGAGAAGAGAAAATCAGAAAAAGGAGAAGTGAGGGTGAGCAACCTTAAAGGAGAATCTCTTTCAGAATCCTTTTTCTTTTCCAACAGTTCCCGATATGTGAGAGTCAACTAGAGGAGGGAATGACAGTGAAACATAAGAAAGAGAATAGGGAGAAAAACAGCTAAATGTTTTATGATGGAGTGTGAATAAATGTCCATGTACTGATACAATGTACTGATACAAAGCAAACATTTTTAGACTAAACGGTGGTATCTGACCTTGTTGTGAGTGTGCCTCAGTGTGCTCATTTCTCTACCCAGAAAAGCCCTCTGCTCCTCCAAGGCCACCACTGCAAGAAAGACATAACAAATGTAGCTTTAGTCGTTAGCATCCCTCTCATCAAATTTAGTATCACTGTTAACCCTCTACATTGTAGCTCTGCTTCAGCAAAGGAGGCTTCCCACTGTATCCACTCAGGATATGCACGAGAGAGTTGCCTGGGTCCAGTCCAGACCTTTGAATCCGCCCACTCCACCAAGTTGACTGATTCTGAAGATGGAAATGGAGTCTAAAGAGTTGACAATTCTGTCTGATATCAGGCAAACAAGAGAGATGACTGAAACAGGAATAAGAGAAATGCTGAAAGACGGAAGAGGTGAAAAGAAAGAGGGTACCATTAGTCACAGTCAGCAATCAAATACTCACACTGATCAGCTTGCTCTCTCGCTTTCTTCTCTAGCTCTCTCTCTCGTCGCTCTCTCTGCTTTTCCCTTCCCTTCATGGCCCTCCTTTCCTGTTCAATTTGGTCATCCAGTTCTAGATACCTCTAAAGAAAAAGACAATTTTTAAAAGCACTGAGAACACTCAACACCTACCTTCACAGCTTAAAATCTTGAATCGCGCTACTCCACACAACATAAACCCTTTCAAAACTGCACCACTTCCCACCTCTTGACTTTCTCTCCTCAGCGCTTTCTCTGCTTGGTATCTCTCCAGCAGCTCCTCTCTCTCCGCTTTCTCTCTCTCCGCCTCCTCCTCCCTCTCTCTCAGCTGGGCTCTACAGCTGGCCAGCCCCTCCAGGACCCAGACCAGTATGGGGACCAGCGACTCCACCACGCCTGCACCATGGGTCTCAACAACTGTCTGGGAGAGGGCAAAGCAGAGGACCAGTTAGATCTACCTGGTCAGAGTTAGAGAGGCCAGTAAAGACAGAACAGCAGGGCATAATAACATTAACTGGATTTGTATGTCTGGAAACTAGTTCAATAGATGGAAAGGTATAGAAAGCATATGGAAAGGAAAATTTACCTGCAGTTCTGAATATAGTTTTCCTGCCTCCTCACTCACAATGTCGGGGTCCAGCTCCAGTTCCCCTGCCCCACACAGGACACTCTCACCACACTCCATCGTCCAGCTTGTTTCTATCTACTGTATTATTTGTTAAAAAAACTTTTTCCTGACTCAACACAAAGCTTATAATTCTCTGAGCTGTTCACTGGCCAAAAAAACTTCCTCTTAACTATAAATACCTACCTGACTAATACAACGAGTTAATCTAGCTTTCTAACACTATTGCTAACTCTAGTCTCTCCCATCCTGCTACAACAATATGCTCCATTTGGGCCTACAGTGAATAGGCTAGTCTGCCCTTAGCCATTTCTGTACTGTAAGGTTTAGCTGATGTCAGGGGGCGTTTTAGAGTCCATCCTGAAAAAGTAAGGAAAACATTGTTATTGATATCGATCATCAATAAAAGCCATTTCTACACTGTAAATTATTTGGATTGTCAACTGGAGTCAACTGTTTTGTGCAGCAATACTCAAGCTTAGACAGATCTTTATGATGCATATTTTCTATTTTTTACTAACATCTGGAAGCTCATTGTTGCCTTAACAGTTGGTGGAATATGCTCATGGGTGTCTGCCACTATAAACTCTGGCCAACACGGTGTATAATGTGATTAGCACCAAAACAACAAACAAACAATGCATCTATTTGGTAAGGCTGAAATGTAATGGTTTTAAGTCACTGTTGAGACTAAGAAGATACACACTGGAGATCAGTTACTGGCAATGCTCAACAAATATAGACAGACAAATGTACACACACATACACTCAGTCACACCTCCCCTGGCATTCATCAAAGCATCCAGTTCTGACAACTAGATCTCTATAGATCTCCATAATTCTCAAAGTCAGAATCATATAGTTCAGTGTGTGGCCAGTACTCCATAAGCAATAACTTAAACAATATGAGCAGTAGACTGGTATTGTGAAAGGGTATAATCAAGCTTGCATAATTTATGGTTCTTACAATACCTATCTTAATTGCTGCTTATAGATTTAGCTACTGTGCTTCAAAGAGCCTTTGGCCTGCAAGGAGACAGGGGATCTTGAACTGGTAAATATTTATGCAGCTCTCATTAGGATTATGCAATGTTTAGCACGGAGTAAACCTAACGTGTGTGTGTGTGTGTGTGTGTGTGTGTGTGTGTGTGTGTGTGTGTGTGTGTGTGTGTGCCTGCGTGTGCGCGCGCGAACTAGCAGTACAGCAAAAGTAGCATACACAGCACAAGAAATAAACACACAGGATTGCAAAGGTACAAATGCGCGCACACAGACACAGACTTGTCGGACTGAATGGCAGCAACAGGGTATATACTTCGATAATTCAATGTTGCAGCCTTCTTGATTAACAAACAGGCAAACCTTTGATACAGATACACTTGAATGGCGTTTGAGATATAAATAAGTAACATGACTGACAGTGGACACCTTGAGAGATCTTTGGCAGCAAGTTTACAAAGTTGTAACTTGGCCAAAACAAGCAGAGCCGTTGGCGCTGTTCGAGTGATATTTTACAGACTCACCTCATCGGCTTCAGTCCCTCTGCCACAGTTTCATTTCATTGCCGCAAACTAGTGAAATTCCAGTCGTTTTCTTTTGGTAGAGATATCAATTACACATAAGCGAGTTTAAAGAAGGGGGTGTTGTTTAATTCAGACGAGGCTAGACGGGTTCTTGGTCTGGCCAATCGGAGCTATGCATTTGTCAACTGCAACCAATAGGCGTGAAGCAGAGGCGGGGCATGGGCAGTTCTGTTTTCAGGATGAGAAAAAAGGTTTCCTGAAACTTGAATAATGACACGTGACTAAAGAGGCTGTGTGCTGTCAGGTGACCTGAGCCACGCAAATCTAATACCTGTCTAAATACCTCACATACCTGACAAGTGTTTCTTATACCATGTCGCTGCAAGAAAAAAGGTAGAAGCCTTTAAGACAGTAGCCCTCAAAATTATTGAATTTTCTCATTTCCCATAAATAGACGAGGGAGCCAGATATTGTGATGTTTTATATACCTAGCTACATTTGAGAATGTGTGCAGAGCCCTCGTCTCTTCCTTCATTACATCAAACATTGTGCTTGGATTATCAAAATGAAGCGATTTGACAAAAGTCAAAGTTACTGTGGTCTGAATTTAAATGTAACAAACAAAAGGAATATATGCAGGAAAAACAATATGTTTATTTCTTTATTTAAAAAAAGATAATTTCATCATCTTGGTGAGGAATGTCATGACAGAGTAAATACAGTTTGCCTTTCTTCCAGCAGATGGAGGCACCAACACATCACACTACATCACACCACATCACTCTCTCTCTCTCTCTCTCTCACACACACACACACACACACACACACACACACACACACACACAAACACATACTGTACATACATTCATATAGGCATAAATACAAATACATGGTCTGCATCAGTATCATGAGTGAAGGAGAGAATATGCTGTGTTTTGCCGGATTGTGTTGCTTTTCTATATAATGTAGAGTGAAAGGTGAAGGGAAGAGGAAGATGATAGAGAGAACAGAAGAGGGACGGAAAGGGAATAAAGTTATACTCTACAAGACCAGAGTATGACAGGACTGGACAGTCAAACATAAATGTGTCAAGCGTCTCTCTTTTATTCTATCTTTATCCATCTATCTCTATTTATCTATCTTTATTTATTTATTTTATCGTCAATTCCCTCTTATACAGTAACTGTCTTTATGACCCTCCCACTCTCCTCCACGAGAACCACCTTCCCATCCTCCCTCTGCTCTCGTGTCATCTCTCTCCTCCTCTTCATCAGGAGGTAAAAGCCCACCACGCTGCCCACCACCCCAAAACTGATACCCAGGATCACCCACCCGAGCCCCAGCAGGTGAGAGGTGTTTCCCTCGGCCCGCTGCGACTGGTCCCACAGTCCCAAAGCCACTACGCTGAGGCCAATCAGAGTTCCCCAAACTCCAAAGGCCATCATGCAGGATCCGCAGGACAGCTCAGCACCGCCAGTCACCACGGTGATGCCCGCCACGGAGACCACCCCCCCTGGTAAGGTCACTGTCTCAAACTTGGGGTCATAAGTCACAGCGGACATGGAAGATGGCAAAGCAGAAGGATCCAGTGTTTCCAGCTTTGTTTTCATGGTTGATTTTTATTCAGATCCGACAGTGACAGTGCGCTGTAGCTTCTTCTTCTTCCTTCTCAATGCTCCTGTTCTCACTCCTACAGTATGGTACGGAGTTGTTGTTTAGGAAACACAGCCTAATAATGATATTTCAACATTGGTCATTAAAAGGGAAACAGCCTACATGGCCCTGGTTATGTGTTTCAAAATTGATTTTAATCAAAAGCTGAAAAACTTATATTTTGGGGTGCAAGGCCAGGTGATATGTCTCACTCTCTCTCCCATTGGAACCAATTTAGAGTGGATAATACATGATCTATAATCTCTTATTCAGCAAACAGCAAAACATAAGACTTAAGCTGTTTTGGGCCAAAGTTTTTTTACATTCTTTTTTAATTAGTTGGATGGAATGTAATATGAAAGAGCAGTAAACTTGCTTACACCAACAAATGGATGGGTAAACAATTGCAAAACTTAGACAATAATATTCAAATAATTCTTAAAAGTGATAACTTTACAGTAGCAAAAACACTGGATTTCATTAGGTGAAAATTATATAAAATTGCTTACCTTGTTGAGCCAGGAGTTTAGGGGGAATGGAAAATGGAGTTAGATGAATGTCCTCTAACTTCATAGATATGATTGACTCCAGATGAAGGTCTATATGGGAGAGGGATGTGAGGCTGGTGACCCTCTCTATGGTGGGACAATGAGTGTAGAAATGGAAGTAGGGGACCCGCTGCCCGTTACCTTTAACAAATGCGTCACAACCTGAGGCCTCACAAGATGCTGGGCACAATTGCTAAGATTGTTGTCATCATTTGTTTGTTCCTCTCATTCCTTGTGTTCGGTAGGAAAGTCTCGTCTGTCATTAAGCGTCATTATAACCCATTAGCTGGTATTTATCTAGGAACAACTCCCTTCCTCTTTTCCTCCCTCTTTCGCTCTTAAGATTCGGGTTGCGTCCCACTGAGGCATTGTTTGGGTTTGGAGTGTGGATTTTTGTTTATCTTTTTAACGTTTTCTCTTCCCCCTTTCCCATTTTTCATTTCTTTGGTAGACAATTGCAGATTACATTTTCAATGGTTTTATCTCTAAGACTTTAGGACCTGAGGTGTATTACTTTAACCTCGTCACTATCTTGAACTATGATTGTATATTTTGTTGTTGGAAAAATCACTTTTGTTTGTCAGTGTTTCCTCAATTGCTGTGGAGAAAAAGGCAAAATATCCACATCTTTACTGAACCCTTCATTCTAGGAAAAAGAGGCAAGATACAAAATTCCTTGTTTCGTGGGATTTCTTATTATGCATCACGGCACATATGTATGAGTGGACATGACTCACTTCAGATGTGAAGACTGTGTGACACCGAGTAGGGAAGTGTATATGTCAGAGTGGAGGCTGAGCCATCTCACAGGTTGATGCAATAACCCAAGTGACGCTTGATCCAGTCAGTTAATAGGCTACGACTGCTTCCAGCTAACTGTGATGCAGCCAATGGTGAGTCACTGACATTGATGGTGATATTTTTAGGTTTGTTGATTTGTTTTGTACTTTCACCTGCTACTGTGCTTATTTTAATGTGTATTATTAGAGACTTGTGATTTGTGACTTCATTGAGGTTGCAACAGGAAACCTGAGTGTCAGTTTGGTAACTGTATAGGTGCTTTAGATGCCAGTTCACACAGTCTGCCAGACATCCACATTGCCTGAGAAATGCCTCACAGATCTAGAGGCAGTCTTCCCTCCACAAATCTCCACCTCGTCCACTAGGAGGAAAACAAAACCGAGCACAAATCCACTTGCTTCAGCTGTGGCTTTGAGCACAGCCTGGGGTATAGGTCAGATGTCAGGGATTGTTTTGTGAAGGGGAGGGGGTAATTCCATCGGGCATGGCTGTCACAGGATAATGATGATGGTAATTGGCTAAGTGTTGGCTAGGGTGGGACAGGGCGGGGCAGGAGTAATCCAATTGATGGACTCACTGAGCGTATTTATAGAGCAAAGAAAATCCTGCGGTAAAAGAGAGACATGGACAATAATCATAAAGTGTTATAGGCAGAGGAGGATATGAAGTAAGTAAAGGATGGAAAAAATGTTGCTATGTTGTGAAACTATGCTTTCACTTGTGCTTTTTCTATATTTGCACCCTGATGCAAACTTATAAGACACAAGCTCTGCCACACCCTCCGTCTCCATGCTGCGTTAGTCTGTTTGAAACAATGGTAAAGACAATCCAGATAATACTTTCAGTCTAATCAAAGGAGACACAAAGCAAACAGACTGATGCCGTAAATGCCAAAGTGTCATGCAGCGAGTTTGATGTGCTGATTACAAAGATTTGACTATGGCCTTACAAGCAGTGCGATGGTGGTGGAGAGTAAGGATGGACACCATGTACAGAGCAATGCCTAAAGGATTACTGGGGTAGACTTACAGGGGCCTTGTAAGAAAAGGCCAGAAAAGCTTATCACCAACAAAAATGAAGGCAAAGTAACAAATTTGTCTATGTGTGTCTGTGCCAGTGTGTGTGTGTGTGTGTGTGTGTCAGTCAGTCAGTGAGTGTGACAGAAAGAAAGAGAGAGAGAGAAAGAGAGAGAGAGAGGGAGAGAGAGAGAGAGGGGGAGGGAAGGAGGGAGAGATCAGCCTTTAGCACATCAGATAAAACTTTGTGGAAGGAAAAGGGAAAGCAATTCCAGCCTCAGACCAAACAAGGCCACTAGGGAGGAGAAGAGCAACATCATTTTGAAAGAGTAAGGAAGGAGGGAGTTTTTCTCAGCAAAACAAAGCCATGGTGACAGACAAGTGAAGGAAAGGAGGACAGCATCATCACTCAGATAGCTACAGCAGGAAGGAGGCATGGACAGAGACAGGAAGGCTGACAGGGACAATGATGTGAGGGGCCTGGGAGCAGAGGAATGTGGGCCATGATGGGGGTGGTGGTGGGAGGGGGGTGTGTGCACGTGTCAGAGCTAAACTCCTTGGACAGATGGCAGTCCAGAATTAGTTGTCAATGGTCACCTAAACCCACTGAAAGGCCATTACTGCAGAAGAAGACTGACCGCTAGAGAACCTGTTGCTAGATTTGTAAACCAACCTGTAACCATGTTGACAAAGAAGATGTCTGCTAATCTGAGACCAGTAATGTTTAAGTTTGTATGGTTCGGTAACCCAGCCATCCTAGATCAGCACTCAAATTCTCAACAGGTGTCTCAACCACAGCTTAGGACACTGAAATGCATAGATCCCGTGTTGATAAAATCAGGATTAATAACATCACTTTTAGGATATTATTATGTGAAATTATTATGTAAAAGCTAAAGCTCCTGATAGATGCTCATGAAACAATACCATACTGCACACCAATCACTCATGAACACTGATGTAAATAATTTAATAGAAGAATGGACTCAACACTTTCATTATAGATCTTTGCAGCAGAGAAAAGATGGAGAGTAGACAGAGAATATGGAGACGGGGGGGGGTTAATTTCACTCAAAAGCTCAGCCACCTTAAATCCGGTATTAGCAGAATTAACCTAGTCCTCCACAGTAGAAGCCTATTTCCCCCTTCCCTCCTTCTATCTCTGACTCTCCTACTGTCCAGACAGTCAAATCTCCATCATCTGCTGTCCACACATCACACAGGTAGGTCTCTTGGCTTTCTCTACGTTCTTGATCATACTGACAGTGTGTGAGCAATAAGCAATAATTTTAAGATTTCAGAAGTGGTCTTTATATCATTTTGACCATGTCTTTCACGATTACTTGCAGGATTCTTTTTGGCCTCAGAAATCAATAGGACAGGCCAAGCCTGTAAGCAGAAACATATTTTGGACAAAGGAGAAGCAGCAGAAGAGAACTTGAGGAGCTGCTGCAGAGGAAGATCTCTAAAGACATCAAGTGTCAGTTTGCCGAGGCAAATTTTGACGGACTTTGACGGCACTTAACTCTGTGTGGAAACACTACAATCCACGACCATGGGAAATGCTACAAGTAGCGCAATATCGAAGGAGATCCTGGAGGACCTGAAGCTCAGCACCAAGTTCACTGAGAACGAGATCTGCCAGTGGTATGAGAACTTCCAGAAGCAGTGTCCAACTGGACGCATCTCTCCAGAGGAGTTTGAGCAGATCTACACCCGCTTCTTCCCAGAGAGCGATGCCAAGAGCTACGCACGGCATGTGTTTCGCTCCTTTGACACCAACGATGACGGAACACTGGACTTCAAGGAGTACATCATTGCACTGCACATGACCTCCACAGGGAAGACAACAAGGAAGCTGGAGTGGGCCTTCTCGCTGTTTGATGTAGACAAGAACGGATACATCACCAAGACAGAAG
The DNA here is from genome assembly GCF_046629955.1 of Centroberyx affinis. Taxonomy (NCBI): domain Eukaryota; kingdom Metazoa; phylum Chordata; class Actinopteri; order Beryciformes; family Berycidae; genus Centroberyx; species Centroberyx affinis. The sequence continues at coordinate 146,186 of NW_027281538.1, read as the reverse complement.
TGACAGAGATCTGCCAGGTGAGGGGGGTCCATCATGTGGTGTGATGTAGACAATGATGAAGACCAAACTATTGAGCCTTTTGATAGTTCTTATGAGGAGGATCAGGATGGCATAGGATAGCTTATAATAGATTCAGGGCATGTTTCAAAAAATATTACAGTTGGTGCCAACCTGCACATTTCTGTAATGCTATGACATCTGCTGACACATCCTATTCTAGACATTTTGCTTCTTCACATTTCTGGTAGAGAAGAATTTCTGGTAAACATTTATTTTATACAGACTATTTATCACTCTCTCAAAAGCCATCCAAGGCAGTTGTGGAGAGTACTGTTAAACTATTTTGACTGAGAATGTCTGAGAAAAAGACCTGACTGTTTTGCTATAATTTTGATCTTTACTGCTGCCATAAACATGGAGAGCATCAGAGGTCCAACCCATTTTGCTTCAAAAAATCTGAAATAGCCTAGTCTTTCTCTTCCTCTTCTTCCTGTGTGAAAAGTGTTTTTCTACAAATCAGAGCTAGGTCCATTTTAGATGCAGCGCCATTTCCTTGGAAAGTGTCCATCCCTCTCATGGTATGTAGGTCCCAGTCCTAATTGGCAGCCCAATTAGCCAGCCCATTTGAGCCTCACAATCCTGATAATCTATGCGATTACAGGTTTAGCCCTCAGACAATGTAGGCAATTCCACTCTTAAGCAACGCTGCTCTGGTCCTCGTCCTGCTGTGCTTATGGAGGGACTGCTCATGATCCCACAGTCTAATCTACATACCTTCTAGACATCACGTTGCCAATTCAGTAACATCGATCATTGTGTTTTTCATGCTAGTTATAATCATTGTCAATTATTTTCCTATAATCAAAGTTCAATCTGATGGGAGATGGAAAGTTTCTTATCTTCTCTTTTAAAACAAATGATATAGAATTGTAAGAGGTTTAGACAGATCAGCCAGGAACCCAGCTGGCATTGCAATGGGATTGAATTCCTGGCCAACTGGACTGTGTCCATATGCACACTCAGTGTTTATAACCAAAGGCGCTACATTTCGAAGCTCTGCCAGAAGTTCAAAAACATACAACCAAATGAGATCTGTCATAGTGTTTGTACACCCTGTGAAGAGGTGTATCTTAATACCATAGGTAAAAACAGATCTGCTGTATAGACAGAAAGGAGTATCATTATTACAGAGCAATAATCCTACTGATCTCATCCGTTCTGGATATGGGTTTATGGAAGGAAACAGGAGCAGTGAAGGCAATAAGTCAATAAGGAAAGGAGGTGAATAGGTTCAAGTGTATCTTTGACTTGTATTATCTGTCCGGCTCTGGGCCAAGGGGATACACATTTGTATGCAACTGCTTGACACAGATCTGGGTTTTGTTTTGTTTTGTTTTTTATAACTGATCAGTATCTACTGGTCATTTACAATCTCCCAGTCTGAACCAGGCCGAGTATGAGATCAGGAGGGCAAGATGGAGGGATAGTGGGGAGAGAAAAAAGATGACATCTTAGTGTTTGGCCTGTGGCCTGAGTCTTGGCTCTAATCCATGTTAATCTAGGTGTCTTAAATGTGGGAGATGAGTGCTTCCTCTGTAAGTGGGACACACTTAAAGGCCTGACCCTAAAGTGCACAGTTAGTCATTTACAATCTGCTTGATTATAAGTGGCCCCATGCAGATTAACCATCTCTGAAAAATGACACATGCCTAGAATAGTATCGCTGTGGACTGACAATTAAATCTTCATGGACTTTGCATGTGTAACTTTTGACAGCCAGTCCCCTTGGGATTGCTACTGTAATGTCACCAGGTAGGCACACTGTATATAATGGCATGAGGGGAATGCATTACTAGATACAACTATATTATGTGTACGCTTCACTTCCCCTTGATCAGGTTTTATTCATCCAATTTACACAGAGTCATTAAAGGCTCATGACAGTAACCAGGGACTAGCCAACAAGGCTGCCATTAGGAGAAGATACTGGCTCCTTACCTCTCTCTAGTGGTCAAGTAGGTCACCATCAGCTGTGGTTTAGCAAACCACAAGCTTCCACAAGACACTAATTAACTTAAGAGGGTTGTTAGCTTCCTCACTAACCACAGGAACCTGTCCTGCAGACCAGTTTTATCAGTTTGCATACATTTGATGCATGTACTCTGTCGACGTTCCATACATTATTTGCGTAAGAGAGATGCTGCAGCATTATCACACATCTTATACCCTTCCCCCTCCCAGGCCATATTTAAGCTGATCCCCAAGGAGGAGCAGACCAGGCTAGCAGAGGATGAGAACACACCCGAGAAGAGAGCCAACAAGCTGTGGGCTTTCTTTGAAAAGAGAGACAATGGTGAGGGAAATCACACACAATTCATACACATACAAACACACACACACACACACACCTACACTGTGCCCCTGCAGTGCATGGCAGGTCATCTTACCATGTGCTTATGTAGAAAAAAAAAAAAGTGTAAGCCCTTACTACCTTTCCCCAGCAGCTGATCCTACATCCTGTAGGGCAGCTTCCACAGATTACATTTTACATGTGGTCTGCTGAGGCTTAACAACATACAATAAATCCACCTGGGGGCACATCCCCTGTTACAGCATCGCTCGTGTCATGTAAGGTTTATTGTGTATATACCAACCATACACTATGTAATCTCAAGCCCCCCTTCCTCTGAACTGTGTTGCATGATAATGTCTTTAATGCAAGTACACCTACACATAAGATAAAACCGGATTTCTCAGATGACAGACTCAGTCATTATTTCACTTCACGGCTGTCCAATGCTCCTTGCAGTATATCTTGTATATACTTCCCACTATAACATGTCTTGTTCTTTCTCTCTTCCTTTCAGAGCGATTGGCGGAAGGAGAGTTCATCAAAGGGGTGATTGAAAATGAAAATGCTATGCGTCTTATCCACTATGAACCTATCAAACAATAAAGTCACCCCCTCTTCTGTTTTCTCCCTGTAGACTCTTTCCATGCTTTCTACCTTTCTCATTCTCTCTGTCTCTCAGCCTCATATGCTCTCTCCTCCCTCCTCATGTAATCCTTGCAGCCCCTCTGTGTAAATACTTTTACTGCAGTGTCTTGGTTATAACTGTATCTTTTCAGCGAGAAGATTCCTTTATGTTACATTATCTTACTACTGTTTGTCAATGCATTTATATATTAAATTGAGGCATGTATTAAAACTTGTATTTGTACAGCCAAAAGGAAGATACTAACAAGATTGCATTTATGGTAACTAGCCCGGTGTGATATGGATGCTGGGGAATATAACGCAATAAAAAGTAATCTGTATGTAATCGATAAATGTGCTTTTAAAACGTGCTTCTATTGGGGACCTTTAAACAGCTCAAACATGATGTTAGCGCTAGAGAGAAGAAATTATATAAGTATTATTCCCCATTGGCAGCTGGTTGTAGCTTGAAATTTTTGACAGTCCTGAAATGATGTTACTGGTTTTAGATAAAGTGCTGTACTCCACACACTGTACAAGGAATTAAAGGTTTTCTCATAAATCTGTGCTTTGCAAATCATTTCATTATATCTAGCCCAGAAAACAATAGATTCCTATTTGACCTAGAAACACTGTATACAATAATGCTGTAGGTTGACAGAAATCCAATTGATAAAATGATGCATTAGGTCTTATGTTTTCAATTGCATTTATCCCAGACAGAAAATCCAGGATTATTTCAAACGACAGCCCGAATGTATAGCCTGCAAACATTTGATGGAATTGGGCCACCAACAGGTAAATTTATATGTTTACATTTATAAATGTCTGCCCGGATGTTTATGAGTTAGAGGGAGAAAATGAAAGAAGTAAATATAATTTCTAAATCAGAATGATTCGATGAAAGTGTGCAGTTTTTACTGTGCAGATTGCACATTCTTGTGTGTGTGTGTGTGCATATGCAGTTTGTGTTTATGCGTGCCTGTATTTCTTTCCAACTCATTCCGTGACCCCCCCACCCCCTCTCCACCCCTTCACATGCCGCCCGTCTCTCCTCAGTCTATTTCTCCTTCTTTCCATCCAACTCGGGATTACTGTCATAATCTTCTGTTCAACATCAGAGAGCAGACTTTTCAAAATCTCTGTAATCTTTCTATCTCTATGTGTCTATCTTATGGGTCTGTCTGTGCATCTGCAGAAAGACTCTATGTGTCCTCTAGCATCTATTATACATTGCATCAGAATATTGTATCTGCCAACAGTGTGACAAAAGAACACGGACAGAGAAGCATCCATGCAGAAACTGCTGAATTGACTTCACAGTAACAAAGATTGACAGAGAATCAATACAGAGACAGACTCTGCTCCTCTGTTTATCTGACAGGAGAGAGAAGGGGTGGCCTAAAGTTGAAAATGAAAGCGGCTTGAAAGTCCCTCTCAGAAAAATGAGGCTATATTGTACATTTTCTCTACGGGACAGGCTGTTCTGTTGGGTATTAACAGGAGAAAAAGGACCCATTCAGTCCAGGCAGTGAAATGACAGAAACAGTAAGGTGACTCCTCATAACACATTACAACTTCAGCTGAAGATATAACAACAAATAATATAAACATTAATATACATTTACATAAAGAGACATGAAATAACTTTCTTACCATTAGGCACTGAGAAATAGCTGAGAAACATGCAAGCCATGCATGTCAGTGTGACCTATACATACATCGTAGCATGTTGATATGTTTTGATTTAATTGGCCTTCAAGCCTGCTTGGTGTGTCCCAAGTTCAGTGAAAGTCAAAATGGAAGAAAAGAACAACAGGGTCCAATGTCTCTGTTTTCTTGTATTGATCCTTGTTCAGCACCGTAACAATGTCTTTCCTTTTTCAGTTTTTCAGCCCTTAGAGATGATGGGTGTGTTCGATCCCCTAACAGGGTGAATCAACCCGGTCCATGGCCTCCTCCATCTCATCCATCTCCCTTTCGCAGTCCTCACACCCCTCAGGCCCACAGCCCCCTACTAAAACCAGCGTCGGTACATCCCCGTTTCCCACTCCGACCACACTTCCATCCGGGGCCCACGCCACGTCGATCATGCCGTCTGGACACTGCAGTAGGCCACTGACAGAGTAGAGCCCGCCCCCTGGAACAACCTCATCATAGGACGGGGCGTGAGTGGCGGCTCTCGCCTCCTCTAGACGGAGCCTCTGTTTGCGTCGGAGCTCGATGATGGTCTTGGTGTAGGAGTTGAGTGTGACCACTGCAGCCCCCATACAGCAACTGAAGGACACCCAGGCAAGGCTATGAGGAGAGGAGATTTAGAGTAGTTAAGGAGAGTAGAGAGACATATCATCATCATCATAAAGTGCAAGTATTTTATGCACACGCTTGGATAATACAGACACACAGTGAGTATATCGTCTCTAACAGTCAGCCACCTACGCAAAAGACCAGCCATAGTCCCAGGTCTGAGGCCTCCAGTCTTTAGGGCCCACAATAACTGTCATCTGAAACACTGTGGTGTACATCATATGGGCCACCATCCCGAGAAGACCTGCATGGGATGGAAAAAACATAAAACAGACAGAATCAAACTGTTTAGCGTGTTGCACAAAGTGGAGGACCAAGCAAATAGAAGAGAAGGATTTGAACGAGGGAGAGATCGAATAACTTTGCTGAGGGTCTAGAGAGGAGGAGGTGGATATAAAGTTAGTGATATAATAGTGTAAATTTAAAGGATACACTAGGACTCACCTGATAGCACCGTACAGATAGCTGCGTAGGCATTGATTTTTAGTGCGTGCATCTCCTTATGGGAGCACAACACCTCCAGCCACATCAGTAAGAAACCCATCCCCAGCAGACCGATGTATGTAAACTCTGAAATGACTGACAGCCATAGAACACCTGCAACACGTGCAAACACACACACATCCCCACCCGCACATACACATGCATGCACACAGACGCACACATACACATGAACACATACACGGTGTTAATATTGTGCCTATAGAACCATTGAACTTTTTACAATTACAATTACCATATGTGTCAGACTGCAGCAGAAGACTGTCACACTCTTCAACGCAACACAACTCACCTTGTGTTTCCCCGGGGGTTAACTCTATAAAGCTGCGACACTTCTCACCTGCCAACAAAGTTCAGAGATGTGAACACAATAAAGTGGGAAAACAGTAATCTTACACTAGGAATGAAAGGGATTTATGTGTCTGAAATCCTGAAACTGGAAAAAAACCTTGAAAAATCCCATCCCTGACAGTTGAACAATATTGTGACCAAGTGCAAGACCTATTGAGGTACACATGCTTTGTAATCTCACCATCACTGTGTTTCTCACAGCTTTCCCAGAAGCCGGTGTGGAAGTATCTGAAAGCGTACTTGTCCTCCCCCGTCTCCCAGATGTAGTGAACTGCGTTGGCCAGCTGCCTCTGTCTGATCTTGGCCAGCTCGTCCCTCCTGGCTGGAGACAGCGTGCGGTTGAAGGGGTTCTGAGTTGGACTTTCTGTAACGGCACAGGAAGATGGCACTGAGGAAAGCTTTCAATGAGACTGACAGTCACTCTCACACTCTATTCAAACCTATGGGCAATTCAGAGTCTCCAGTCCACCTGACTTGCATTTCTCTGGAAAGTGGGAGGAAACCGGAACACCCAGAGGAAACCCACACACACACAGATAACATGCAAACTCCAGAAAGAGATTCAAGATCCAAACCCAGGACCTTCTTGCTGTGAGGCAACAGTGCAAACCAGCAGAGCAGAAACACAAATATACATGAATGTGCAGGCATGCAGACACACAGACACATACTGTATGCCCACACATCACACTGTTGAATGGGTTTGCTTCTTGAACATTTTTCCATTGCCAAAAACACAATGCACCAAGGCCAATAAATCAAGTACACATTTCTCCAATCTACACTTTGCATATGGGTGTGTGTGTGGTGTTGGGGAATTCTAGGAGGCCCAATAGGCCCAACAGAATGAGTTTGTTTGTTTGTTTGTTTGTTTATTTGGATCCCCATTAGCTGCTGCATCTCAGCAGCTATTCTTGCTGGGGTCCACTCAACACTTTACGTTGTGACAATACATTGTGACAGTACAACCAAATACAACCAAAAGAGTATGTGCTTTAGAGTGAGAGAGGGATACAAAATGGGCGACACAAGAAAGCTAAAAGTCTATGCATCGCACCATGGTCTCAAAAGTAACAAGCCCATGCATTTTACAGTCACATGCAGCCTTGTCATCCCACATGTGTGCATTTGTAAATCAGGCTTAGTGGCATGAGGGATGGTTACATCCAGTGCTGTGTAATTGGTAACAGTAGGTCTTCTTTCTGTGGAAGTACAGAGTACACAAAGTACATGCAGTGACCAAAGTTGATTCCTTTATGGAGTAATAGAGCTGTTAATCTCAATGTGGATTAAGCACATCTGTTGAGGAAATAAAGACCAGAGAGCAGACAGTGTTAACCTCTCCACCATGGACCATAAACCTCTGGACCCATCCTCACACCCCACAGATTAAAGCCATAATTAAGTTCACTGCAGGACTAAGGTATGGGCAAAAAGAGATTAAAACATATCAAACCAAGGACAATGGGTTACTAACAGGTCAGAAGCATTCATCCAACCAGATTAGTTCTAGGTATTGGTTTTAATGCAGGGACACAGTGCAAAGATCATGAAGGGCAACACTTTGTATAATAAGTCAGTCAAGGCCAAGTTGTTGGTAAAGTCAAAGTCAGGCAGCTGCTTTCTGGACCTTTGACAAGGCTTATGAGACGATGAATGCAGCTCTTGGCCTAAGTGATCATTAAAATGCAATCAATGGCCAATCGACCACACACACACACACACGTGCGCACGTGCACCTGCGCACACACACACATCTCAGGAGACTGTCTGGCAAAAGCATAGATAGATAGATAGACAGACAGACAGACAGAGAGATAGATACATACACATATACATACATACAGTGTATACAGCACTATGTATACACTACATACTGTATATACACACTCAGTATCCACTTTATTAGGTACACCTAGCAAGTATTGGGTAGGACCTCTGTTTGCCTCCAGAACAGTTTGAATTCCTTTGATCATTGATTCCTCAAGGTACTGGAAACATTCCACATGATGACTTGATAGCATCAAGCAGTTCCTGCAGATTTTTTTTTTCAGCGGCACAAAAGGGCCTAATGTGTACCGTGACAACATTCCCACACCATTACACCGCCACCAGCAGCCTGTACTCTTGACCCCAGACAGGATGGATGCATGGATTACTGCTGTTTACGATAAATTCTGACCTGGCCATCAATATGTGACAACAGCAACCAGGATAAGTCACCAGGCAACATGTTTCAACTCATCAAATGTCCAGTTTTGGTGATCACATGCTCACTATAAATTCATCCTCTTGTTCTTATGTGACAGCTGTGAAACCTGGCATGGTCTGCTGATGTAGCCTATCCGCTTCAAGTTTAGATGAGTTGTATGTTCTGAGATGCCCTTCTGCACATTACTCTTGTACTGAGGTGTTATTTGCATACTTGTTATTGCCTGTTAGCTAGAACGAACCTTGTCATTCTCCTCTGATCTCTCTCTCATCAACAGGGTTTTTTCGGCCACAGTACTACTACTGGCTGGAAGGTTTTTTGTTTCTCGCTTTGTTACTCTAGCCAGTGCAGTGATCCTAGCAGGGTGGCCGTTTCTGAGATGCTAGAATCTGTGTGTCTGGCACCAATGATCATATCACGTTCAAAGTGGCTAAAAATCTTATGATTGCCCTTTCAAAATTTTAGTCTAACAGTAACTGAACCTGTTCGTAAATGGAGAGGTGTCCCTAATAAAGTGGATACAGGGGATACAGCAGAACTCCTGTGATGTGGGCAGGTGAAGGACAGTGTATGACAGTGTGTCTCAGTACCTGTGGTGTAAGGCTCACTGTTGTTCTGACCGCAGTTCTTCATTTTGACAGGCGAGAGGCAGAGGGGCTTGACCACCTTGTGGGTGCCCTCACACCAGTAGGAGGTGCAGAGAGCCAGGATGGAGAGGGCCAGAGCCAGAGTGGTCAAGGTCAGGGAGAGCAGGGAGCGAGAGCGACGGGACATACGCTCCAGCATGGCCACACAGGGGAGGGAGGAGGCAGGAGGAGGCGAGAGAGGGGGGAGGAGAGGGGACGAGTGGACAGAAGGTGAGGTATTGCACGTGGAGATAAGACAAACGGGACAGTGGGTACACTGCAGTCACAGATGGTACAGAGAGGGTAGGACAGATGTTTTGAGAAGGTTTTAGGAAGGGATGAGCTGCCAGGTTACAGAATAAATGGAAGGCAAAGATAAATGTGATGTAACAGTACGGGGGGAAGATGACAAAAACAGCAGACAAAGTGACGCTGTAAAGTCAGTGAGATTAAAAGAGAGGAGGATAAAGGGAAAGAGCAGGATAAGATTCTCTGAAGTTGATACATGTGGGAGAGGACAGATGGATCAAAGAAATGAACAAAGGGGGATTTAGATGGATGGTGGATCACACTAGGAGAAAACAGTGGGATGCAAAGACATATGCTGTCCAGGCAGCTTTACTGTGTTATCCTGTTATGGATCCCTGGGGTTACTGATGTGGCCATACATCCCCTGAACTCCACCCTTCTGACTTCGAACCCTAACTGATATCTCCGTCAGCATGTATTAGATCAATGTGGCTGATACGAAAAGCATAAAGTCATTTAAAAATACTATGATATCCCATGACAAATTAATGATATCACATGACAAATGCAAAATACTATTGATATCTCAGTAGTACATCTAAAGTGGGCAAACAGAACATCTTCAGAACCAATCGATCACCTGACAAGACAGTGAAATAAGGTGGTTGCATGAAACACACAAAGGCAGCTATAACCAAGGTGTCCATATGGCAACATCTAGCTTCACTGGGTATTTTTGGGGTCAGGATGGGTCATTATCCTGGCTGAGGTCACATAACTCCTCCAGTTGTCCAGTTGTGTTCATAAAGAGGAGTTAAGGGGTCAATAATGCATACTGTCCTGCCACCCAGGTTAATTTCTTCCTGCTCCCTCTGGCCTGACCCTGCCTCTCATTATGCACTCCTCTACTGGACCCTAAGTAGAAGACAAGACGAAGGGGGTCTAAACAAGAGATTACTTTTTTGATGAAATTATGGATAAGCCGCACATCTAAATGAAATTTTGCTAGTAATCCCTGTTAATCTGCTTTAATCTATTTGTGTTAGGTGTATTTTAGTGTGAAACCCACTCTGACCCTTCCTGCTGTCTCTCTCTCACGTGATGTTGCCCTGTCAGCCCACAGCCCCTGAAACGCAACAGACCATGGGTTAAACCAGTTGAATTAAACACTGTTAAACACTGGAGAAGGACAGTCTGATCTGCATGGGAGCACATCAGTGCTGGTTTGTGTTGTTAGGTGAATAACTCTGACCAAAATACACCAATATATGACAATGTTATTAACAACCATGAACAAGTCAGTTTTAGAAATGTATCAAATCTGAAGGACGTTGTGTCCAATCATAGCATATTATTACTACTAAATCATCACAACTATTACCTTAAAGTCAAACATGTTCATTTCCAACATTAAAAGCATACAATCTGTACAAGATGTAAACTGTTCAGACAATCTACTTGTTTCAGTTCACTTGCATTCATTGTCTTTAGCACAATATAAAAAAGCTCTATCTAATAGACATTAGGCCTAAATAACAAAAAACAGCAATAACCAATACATTGATGAATAATTTTATACTTATAAGTACCTACCAAAGACCTTTTTTGTGTCCTGTAGTCTGTCTGGTCAACCATGGGGAAACCACTACAGTCAGAAATAGCAATACTCTCTGCTCCTTCCAATGCCCTAAACTTCTAAATATTCCTGAGACATCTCTATCTTGTACCAGAGCCTTTCATGTTAAAGCTGCTCAAAATATTTCTGTTTCAGTTGCTCCATCTTGAACAGACTCTCCGAGTCGCTACTCTCCCTTCCTCTTTTCCCTCAGCCAGCAGTTTTCCTCTGCATCTGTCACCAATATTCCACCTTCAGGATGAGCATCCGTGACCCTTACCTCTCCAGCTGTACTCCTGCCTTTATCCTCCCGGCTGAGAGTCGGATGGAAATGCGAGACTGTGATTGAGTGTCCGCCTCCACGCCACTCTACTCCCTTTTCTGTCTTTCTTGGGAATTTATGTCACAAACCCATCCTGAATCATGTAATCCCTCTAAGTCCATCTGTTACTGTAGTTCCCCCTCTCTCGCTACATCTATCCCCTTTCATTTGTGGCTTTCTCACCCTCTCTTCCTAGCCTCGCTCAACCTTCACCCCCAGTTGGAACTCATCTATGTCATCAATTTATGTTTTTTTTTTCAGTGTTTCATTATTTCTTTATGGGTAAATGAAATTGTTAAAGAAGTCATCTATATGAATGTTTTTTTTTTCTTGCGCTTTTTCCAATCAGCGCCAGCACTGTGCAAAGCCAAATCCTGTGCCCCCTGAGTTAAGTTGAAGCGTTTATTTTCGGGTGCCAAGTGTGTTGTCCAAAAACAAAGCAAAGAGCTTTCCGTTGTCACAATAATTTATTTACAATATGTATGTACATAAAAACTGAAAGAAAAAAGAATGGCAAGTAAAGAAGAACAACATTGTTTGCATGTTTGCATGATGAATTTAACAGAAGGGGAGCGGGATCAAAGGGAGTTAAAGAAAGCTGTTAACCCCAGGCTTGAGATTTACAGTAATGTAGAACCAGCTTGCCATCACTGCCAAAACACTGTGGAAAAAAGACAAAGAGAGAGAAAGCGAGAGATAGGGGTAAATCTTTACTCAAAAAACAGACAGACACAGGAGAGATGTGTCAGTATTGTATAATACTTCCAAAATCACTTGGCTGTGTAACACTTTCAAACGTGAACTCTCTTGATTATTCAGCCCTACAGACAGAGAGAGAGATGTTTTGATTAGCACCCCTGACCTGCTGTGGCATAATCTACTGCCTACTCTGACTTCTGGACTTTGAGGTCTTTGCTGTTACTTATCAAGAACTTAATCAGTGGCCAAGGATTCTGGCATGTTTCATATGGAGCTGCTCACTCATTGCCCCCTCTGCTGGTCAGTCCTCCACATCATCCATCCATTCTTATTCTCCCCTATTACCCTCTTACTCAGGGTAAATGTACCTTAAGGTAAAAAAAAAACTTCTTGGATCAACGTATTGTAGAACCTAGTGGTATGTCTACTTTCTTCATATTTTCTTCAAGCTTCAATAACTGATGTGGCTCTTCACATTTGCTTAAAAAAAAAAGAAGACAAAAAAAAGCCTCACAAATAAATAGACTTTTCACTTGTCAAACTTGAATATCGTTGACAAGTACTTTAGCAGAGGTTAATAAATTGATCCATTGTGTGTGTGTGTGTGTGTGTCTTTAGAAATATGCTGTTTTAAGTGGAAAGAGGACATTAGGAATACTGTGGTTCAATCAATCAATCAATCAATAACACAAAGAAGACAAAAGTGTTCATCTGGGGGGTTCTTTTCTCTTTAAAATAGACATTGCCAACTGATACTACATCTACACATGCATGCATACAAGACCATAGTGCATTAAAAAGCTGTCTCCAAGTACTCACTTCAAATAGGATGCCTACTTCTTGATCTGGCGAGGGGGCAAAAGACTGGTTGACATAGATAAACTGAAAGAAAAGAAGAGGCAAATGCAATCATGTAGAGAATTGCAGCATATTTTTTAAACCTCTGCCCAAGTAAAGATTTGAGACATTAGTAAGGAAGTAGATGAACTTAGTCCTCACCAGTTGTTCATTGGCATCAAGCTTAAGGAAGCGAGCGATGAACTGAGAGAGGGACTGCACCGTTCTCCCCCTCTCCACTGCCCATTTCTTTGTCTTCATTATGGGAGTGTCACCCACTGCCTTCAGCAGCACATCAACTATGGAAAGAAGAGAAGATACAGAGTAAGACGGCGGCTGCCACCCAGGCTGGTCAGGGCAAATCTGAACCTGAAAGAAAGCTGTTAAGTGCAATTTCTTGAGAGGGAAATGTGTAATCCAATGACGTATAATAACCACACTAGCATGGAAAAACCTGTCATGCCTCTCTTCCACAACAGAATCAGAGGGAAAACTACAGGAGAATGATATATCTTTGATAGTGAAACTCTTGCGTGTGTGCGTGGTTGTGTGTATAATACAAAATACTACAAATACGATACAAATATGTATGTAACGTATCTCATGCAAATGTAAATTTCTTAAAAAACACATCTATGCACATTAACTTATGAGTAAACTGACGTCAAGCCAGTCCAAAACGTGACGCTTTCTGCAATACCAGAGACTGCTAGCTGGAGCCTGTTAGCTTAGCCTTATTACAAATCTCCTTATATACAGTATGTGTGGTATAGACATTATTCATGTCCTATATGAAAGGACATGGGGAAAATGCGTTGTCTATCTGCAAAAATGTGCAACCTGTAAGAGCAGGTAGACGAAAACTTATGCCTTCATAAACATTAGCATACTGGTTTTGACAGATATTAGCAAAACCTTTCGCCTTCCTCTAACCAGTGCCCTCCTTATTTTGGACATTATGTTAATATCTGACAGTTCATTGGCTGCGCAAAAAAATACTCCCTTTTCATTGGCCAAAATTACTGTCGATATTTAGTACGTCAATACGCGGAAGTACGTGTATGTAGCATTAGCAACAGCCATCGTAAACAAATGGAATATTATTTCGCTAGTTGAGAATTTATTTTAATATATTCTGTTCCCATACTTTTTTTCTTCTCTTCGTTTGTCGTCGAGTCGTCTGCTGGTGGTTGCGAGGCAGAAGACTCCTCTTTTTGCGTTTCTGTTGGGGACTCAGCATTGTCAGACATCTTCAGCTGACCACCTAGCGTAGTAAGTTACGGTTCCCACCCTCCTGTGCTAGCAAATTGATTCGCTGCGAATAGCGCATCCTATTGGCTCAAACAAACATCAATCTCCAACACGTTTCATTCGATTGGCCAGCGGGAAACGTTGAGGGCGGTGTTTATTAAAGGAAGGTTTTGTGCTGGTGTGAGGTGAGATGTTTAGCAACTTGCTATGTTAAGTTGTTCAGTTATATGTTTTATCTTTGGAATACTTTCTTTTTGTAATGTTTGAATTTAGATATCGATTGTCCATTTTGTTAAATGTTATGCCATTGCCGACGTTGTTGTTCAATACTGAATGCATGCATGCTTCCTCTTCTACCTGTGAGCGAATATATTAAGTTTTCATTTCATGAAGGGGGCGTCACATGGCCAGGAAATAATACACTTTCACCTAAAAGTTGAACTGTCACCCACTGCTCACAGCGGACCACTCAGGCAACGACAGTAAGTTGGCTTTTTGATCTCTCAGTTCATTCAAGTGACCTCGGCTCTCAGGCATTTACATAGAAAATATCTCGCTCCCATTCATTTGTATTTACAGTATTTGCATCTTACACGATCAGTGAAAACCTTTGAGGAAATCTTGAACACATACCGTGCGGCTCTTAGCAACAGACTACTCGATGAGTCCAGTATTTTCCAGATAATGTTCAACGGAGAGCAAACAGTTATAGGCTACTGCAGTCATGACATGCAGTGCTTATTACTGTCGTGTCGTGTCCAGTATCATCATTGACACTATACCTTGCATCTACAGCAGTGATAGTGTAGAGAAACATGAAATATTAGACACAATGTGAGGTGTTTCTTCTGTGTGGTCTTGCTCTTCCAGTGGCAGGCATCGGCAGGCTCTCCACTAAAGGCTCAGTGCTCTTGCTGTGTGACATGCAAGAGAAGTTCAGACCCAATATCTTCCAGTTCACCAACATAGTCAGCAATGCGGCCAGATTGCTCCAGGTTGGACACACACTTACAAGCACACACAAGTATCTCGCAATCACAAAACTAGAAAGTCTCACACCAGTTATAAGCCTTACAGTAGTACATGTATGTGGAAAGTGTATTGGTTGTTGCTATATTGAACAGAAATTGCAACTTCTGATTAAATCTTGCCTGCTCTCCTCCTGTTTGCAGGCCAGTCGTGCTCTGGGCATCCCCCCCATTCTGACAGAGCAGTACCCCAAAGGTTTGGGTCCCACGGTGCCAGAGCTGGGAGCAGCAGACCTGACGGCCCATGCTAAGACCAAGTTCACCATGCTGACAGAAGGGGTGGAGAAGGAGCTGCAGGCCCTGGGGAACCCCAAGCAGGCGATCCTGTGTGGAATAGAGGCACAGGCCTGCATCGCGGTGAGACCGGGGGGATGATGTCACATCCTCCTCTGCACCACAGGTGTCGATGGATGCAGGATGGACTCCGTAAAGGACTCCGTATTTGTAGTAGAACGTAGAAACGTAGAAATACACCAATGAGTTTTCCGAATGTACGGTTCGATTTGTTTGTCAGGTAATTAGCTTGTTTGATTCTGAGGGGAAATCCAGTTGGCTTGCCCACTGGATATTGTCAAATTAACAAATAGAAGGTTGCCATGCTCTTACACCATCAGCACACCCTTATGCTCATGTGTCCTTGTGCGTTCTTGTGTGAATCCTGGAAAAAACATTTTACTTTTTATATCAGTGACCCCGTTTCGCCTAGTGTGCTTACAGGAAATATATATATATATTTCATTCATGGTCAAAAATACTTTGAGGATAATTTACGGAGCCTCTGGTAATCTTTTTAAATATGAGGTAGCCTGTGTGTGTGTATGTGTGTGTGCAAGTTTAGATTGTTTTTATGCTGGTCATACTATAACTAGTACAGTAACAAAGAAACAAAGCCAGAAAAAAATACTGTGTGCAAGGTGATGACATGATTAAGAGTCAGAGTACAACTCCACATTATTAATGAATGTAATAATGTGCCACAGAGCTTCCAGAGTTTCAGTTTATGAATGACCTGTTGGGTGGAAACATGCCCTGCCTCCTGACCTCTGCTCTGCCTCTGTTCCTCAGTGCACAACCTTTGACCTGATTGAAAAGGGAATGGAGGTCCACATTGTGGCTGACGCTGTCTCATCCAGAAGGTATCTGTCTATTCCAATCACTTTTATGAAATACAAGTATTATATGTAACAGTTGTGTGTCTCTGATAGACTGTAGATGTGCGTGGTGTTACAGACCTTTCTGCTCCCCTCCGCAGCCAGACAGACCGGCTGTTTGCTCTGTCCCGGCTGAAGCAGAGTGGAGCCTTCCTCACCACCACAGAGGCCGTTCTGCTGCAGCTGGTCCAAGACGCTAAACACCCCAACTTCAAGGAGGTGCTGTCTGAAACTACTGCTTTTTTAGTTGTGTCATAACTAAGTAATCGCAATGCAAGTGACATTACTAAGCTATATTCTGTTGATTTCATTGACAGATCCAGAAGCTTTTGGCCCACCCATCTCCTGACACCGGCCTCCTTGCCTTCTTCAGCTCTCTGTAGGGAGACCATCATCTGTCGTTCTGTCCCATAAATACTAAGCAGGAATTGACTGCAAGTGTTGCAATAAAATAATGCTGCTATTTTAACTTGTGCTGCTGTGCTTTTGTGTTAATGTATTTGAGCTATTTCTTTATGTGTTGTGTGATGGCCTCATCAACGGGTAAAAAAAACTTGGCACTAAATGAGAGGAATGTGCACACAAACAGCTTTTGATGCAACTTATAGATTGTTTCTCCACATTGGTGTGCTCGTAGGCCAACAGCTGTTCCATGCTTTCTACTACCATAGCACCTGAGTAGTGTAAGCTGGAGAAACTTCTGCTTCAAGCTGAAAGGAGGTGAAAAGGAGTGGCCAACCCACAGAGGCGGGTGCAGGGAGTGTGATGTCACCAAGGGGGAGGAGTGGGTGACGTAATTCTGGGACAGACAGAAAGGGAGGGGAAGGAGAGAGAGAGAGGGAGAGAAAAAGGAAGCAGTCTGCGCTAAGTTTTTTTTTGTTTATTTCTCCAAGTAATACAAACTTTCAAATACCAAAAGTATGATAAGAAGTCTGCCGGGGATTAACAGATTGAGGAGAGAGATCTGAAGTCGAGGAAGAACAGCAATTCGACACAACAATCGTGCACAGCTGATGACAACATCAAATATTAACACTGCTTGAGGCCTCCGGCCTTGAGAGACTATAGAGAGGTAAGCACTCTCCGTCCTCAGAAATTATGAAGTGATGGTGGAATTGGCTCGTTCATATACTGGCACATTCATGCTACTTATTTTCTTGAGAATGGAATGTTTCAAGTGCAGCACAAAGTGTCCTGTGTCTCGGCTTACTGGCTTGTAAAGGACTGCAGGAACAGAACGTTGATGGTATTACATTACAGGCAGAGGGGAATCCTACTATGGCATTTCTCCACAGTGTCCAGACCTGTTGATCCAGTGCTGCCTCCTCTGATCCCCTAGACCTCACACAGAGAGAGAGACAATGTCATCTGACCTGGACTCCAGTCTGACCAGCATAGACTGGCTGCCCCAGCTGGGAATCAGCAGCCTGCGGTCTGGGAAAGAGCGAGGAGGAGGAGGAGAGAGGGACAAGAAGAAGGACAGAGGGAGGGAAAGAGAAGACTTCCTGCCCTCTGTTCCAGGCCCCTCTCCCTCGAACTCCAAAGGGAAGCCCCCTCACAGCTATGCGACTCTCATTGCCATGGCAATAGCGTCTGCGCCCGAGAGGAAGTTGAGCTTGAATGACATCTACACCTGGATCAGTGACACCTTCCCCTACTACAGCCGAGCAGGCCGCGGATGGAAGGTAGCCTACAATGTTGTATTACGTTTGTTACAAAAGTATAAACATGTTTAAAGTGATTGGTTTGATAAGTAATTTTCATTCTGTTTGCATCACCAACTAACAGGTTTGCAGATATAACTTAATTGTCATATTGATCTATCACTATGTATCTTTGTGTCCCTAACAGAACTCTATTCGGCATAACCTGTCCCTTAATAAATGCTTCAGGAAAGTTCCTCGGCCACAGAGTGACCCTGGCAAGGTGCAAATATCTTTATTATTTACTATCATTACTCTGAGTATCATGGATGTAAGAATATTTGTACATTTGTTAGAATCTGTATCATATTGCAGGGTTAAAAGATGACTGATTAAAAGGGTGTGAAGCTAAAGACTGGCTGTATTTCTAGGGTTCCTATTGGACGATGGATGGACCTTCAGAGGTTCATCAAGTGAGGGCGCCTAAACGTCCCTATCCAGACGAGGAGGAGAGGCAGAATGTACGTCTTGTAGTCTCACTCACTCACTCACTGCCACCAAACTCAAAGTGTCATAGTCAAACAGCGAGTCTGTCCTGTTGCAGGTTCCTCAAGTCCCAGTGACACAAGCAGAGAGAGGACCGTCCCCCCTACAGCCACAACCAACCCCCCAGGCCGACCAGCAGCTTTTTAAAGCAGAACCAATGGGAGCGGTCCAGCAGTCACCGCAGCATGTTTCCTTCTCTCCTCCCCCATGCAAGGTAGCATCACATCCATCCTTGTCAACCACAGCCAGGAGGTTTGCTGAGTGTATTTTCAACTAAAGGGCATCCCGATATAATATCCTGTGTTTTTGTTTTGTTTTCACAGCAGCGGTCACCCTACATGCCTTGTCCTGTCTCCAGCCTCCCCGTCCCTCACTCATCGGTCTCTCCCACAGCTGTGCCCCCATCTGCTGCCCCCCTGCCCCTGTCTCCCCATCCAACAGGCCCCACTCTCTCCATTCCCACTGCCCCGGCTCCATCTCTCTCCGTTGCCAATATATCTTTCCCTTCTCCAGCTGCTCCCTCTTTCTCCGTTGCCAGTCTGTCCGTTCCTACTAGTTCAGTGCCCGTATCTGTTTCCACTTTCTCTGTCGCTCTTAACTCGGCGCCCATGCCTGTTTCCACTTTGTCGGGCCATGTTCACCCTGTGCCTTGTATATATGTTGCCCCTCCCACTGGTGTCCCCTCATCTGTTGCTCTTCCTGTTGTCTCATCACACTCCTCTGCTGATTCCCCGGCCCGTTTCACCTTCGATGAGCTGAACTTACCAGACTTGTATGCATCCTTCAAGTCTCTCTGCAAGACTATGCGGGAGCGGGGGGGCTCGCAGTGTAAGTACCCTCTGTGTGTGTGTGTAGATATGTTTTGTTTTTCACTCTATCAAGTCTACATTGCCTGCTGGGATGAGAACACTCTCTTCTTTCCAGCGGATGTGGCTCCCCTGGCTGTGCCGACCAATGACATTACCCCGCTTCACACTCCGACTCTGCTACCAATGTCTCCTCACCCTGTAGCTGCACCAGCCGCACCCCTTCCTGAGATAGAGCGCCTTTCGCAATACAGTGAGTCTTATATTGCGTTACATTAATCAAACCTGAATTGCTTGAAATGTATGAAAATCAGCGAAACTGGCAAGATAAGCACTTTCTCATTTTACACCCCTCCCTCCCACTCTAGTGGTGCCAGCTGACTGGTTCAGTAACACAGATTCTCTGAAGGAGAGCTTCCGCATTGCCAGCAATCTAGACTGGGCTAACATTGACCTCTCAAGTCACCCAGGTCTGTGCTGTTTACCTCAGTCACTGTTTCAGATATCTGCCATTTGAAAAAAATGGCCATACTTTCACAACAATTTTGCTTAGTAAAGTAGAATTAGCAGTAGCTAATAGAATATTGTTGCTGTGATCAGCTATTTTAAGACCTTTTGTTACAAATGGGTAGCAGTTTTGAGGATGGCATCTGTGTTTTTGAAATGGGGAAAAAGGGACTTTGGTTAACATTTGATTAGATTTATTTGGATTTTGTTTTATTTTTAAATGCCATAGAGTGTTTTGGAATGAAACCTGTCATGCTTTCATCTGCCTGCCCTTAAACAGTTTTTTTTTTTCTGTTGGCAGAACTGCTGGAGAGCATGCGCCAGGCTGAGCTCTGTGATTGGGCGCTGGACCCGGCGCTCTTCACTTCACTCTGTGATTCACTGAACCGCTTCTTCACCCAGAAAGGCATGATTGGCTCCTCTTCTGGGAATAACTCCCCACTGGCCCTTGGTGCACATCCCTCCCTACAAGTCCCTCCGTTCTCCTCTAATCCGCCTCCCACCCTGGCCAGCCTCACCCACCCCTCACCCCTCCTCTACCCCCCTATGGTCCCCCCCTCCAATGGAGCGCAGCCCCCCCGCAGGGCTCTGCACCCCCAGGGACATGGCCTGCAGAGGCCCCAGCTCACACAGCCTAACACAACTGGTAAGACCATTAGATCATGTTCAAAGAAGCTTGTTCCCTCCCTCGATTTTATGGCAACTGCATGTAATCTAGCCAAAACATGGCTGTGCTTGTACTTGGCTCTCAAGTTTCTTTGAGTTGATTCCAAAATGGTAGATACAATCAGATTGTTGTAAAGGAGAAGTGATTTGAATGGGAAAAAAAATCCCCTTAACACTGTGTCTCACTTCCTCGTATAAGCAATGTTTAAGTCCATGTTTCCCTTTGCTCGCCTCTCTCTGTCACAGCCGGGATCCAACCTCAGCCGATGGCCCCCAGACCCCGTCCTCCACTGAAGAATCTCCACAGCAACAGCGAGGAGTTCCAGGACGACTTTGACTGGGATTCCCTGATCGTTTGACCTTCGCTACGTGTGGAGAATATATAACAGAACTTTTCACAGAGAAATGTGACTCAATTCTCAAGGCTGACAGCCAGATTCACTAAACTCTATGCAGCAGCTGCCTCACTGTTGTGCATTTTGAAACTACTCTGAGGGGGAGTTTGATGTCAAGTATATCACTAATGACTGAATGCTGTATTTTGAAGCTGACAATAGTTTTTTTCACTTTCATTCAAATTTATTTGCTGTAGTATCTTTTGATTTTGCTTATCTTCTGCAGCTGTTCATGTTCACCAAAGAAAATAAACTGTAAATGTATTCTGGTCACATTATTGCATACCTCAGAGGTATTATGGGTTTTGTTTTCAAGTTTTCTAGTGTGCATGAGAAATATTTAGATCTGGAAAATGCGTATATGAGATCTGCATATCAGAAACACAAGCATAAGGAGCAAGCATGAAACAAGCCAAACACACATCCTTTGTGTTTTTTTTTTATTTCATAAATTTCTTTTGATTTTTTTCCATTTTACTTTTCAAATGTGAATGTTCACAGTTAACACCACACAAAATTTAACCTTACCCGATAAAAGAGATATTTTCTTTTTGTTGATATAAAATAACAATAAATTCATCAAACTAAATTAAAAGAACAGCATGGAGCATGTCATCAAGTCCCTGTTTTTTTTTTCTTTTCATTGAAATAATTGTCTTTTTTTTTTTTTTAAAGAAGCATCTGTAGCTCTCCCTCCCTGCAGGAAAGAGGGATGAAATGCAAGGACAGTGGTGCTGTGGGAGACCTGTACACCAGGGATCCCATACAAAAGTGTGAGGGAAAAAAAACGAATGCTTCTGATTAATACAAAAAATAGAGTGAGATAAGATTGGCAGAGAAATGTGTGACCCTTATAATACCTCATTTGAAATCCCAACATTACATAGTATTGATACAAGTGACAATTTTTAAAAACAAAAATAATGGATTTAATATCTTGCTTTCCGAGTCACTGCAATAAGATGGGACACAGGAAAAGTGGAGACAGATATTGATACATATACACAAAAACAGGCATTTGCGCTATTGCATACTTGCACAAACACACAAATGAGCATTCATATTCTCATTCGCACATTGATGCACACACACACACACACACACACACACACACACTCAAAACACATTCCATCTCTTCCCCATCAGACCACAGATGTCAGAACTCTCTTTAGTTTTCTACGACAATCAGGAAGAAAAAAAAAAAAAAAAGCATTTGATTTAAATGGCGTCATTGCGTTTGATTTTTCCTTGTTTATTTGTTCCCAAAAGTGGAAAAAAATAAATTACATTTAACATTAAATTAAATTAAAAGTGAAATAGTTGAACAATTTGACCATATTGTGCCTGAAATGTTAATACAAGTTTTCAGTCCATATCTCAGTCAGGAGTTCATTATAAAATCATCCTTCATGCACTCGTTTCATTTCAGTGTTTGTCTTCATTCTAGAGGGACAAAAAGAGGAAGAGGTACAAGAGTCTGTTTCTGTTCAGTTTGTTAGTGGCTATGTCCCCTCTCCCTCCATCTCTCTCTCAGTGCAGTAATATTAGAATATAGTAGAGTGACACTACTGATGAAACCTCCTGCTCTCACAGACTCACCTTCATCTCAGACAGGACTGGAAAAACCATAACATGAAGAACAATACAGAAAGGAGAATTAAAACAAAATAAATAGACTTCTATTTCCCGCCCACAACACCCCAATCTGAAATGAAAGGAATTAAATGTGGAAAATTCTTCTGAAATGAAAAAAAAAAAAAAAATTGTAATGCTTTCTGAGAAAAAAAAACAAAGATAAATTTTGATTTTTGTTTTTCTTTAAATATAGAGATGTACACATATTTCTTTTTGGACACACAAATTGTGTTGAAGGAGGATGAATGGAGGGGGCAGTAGGTAAGACAGAGGAGAGGTGGAAACAGGTGAGGGAAGTAGTGGTGACACTTCCTCAAAGAAGAAACGGATTGGTGCTCGCTCCCGTCGTTCCTCCGCCTCCCACCGATCCTCCTGCCCCCATCACTCCTCCTGTTCCAGTGGGCCCCCCCAAAATCAGCTGAGGCGGCGCCGCCCCTCCAGGCCCCATGAGAAGAGCCGAGCCCGGGGGAGCCATAGGCGAGAGGCCGCTGTAGGGCATGCCCATGGGGCTGGCCTGCATCATGCCCAGGCCCATTCCTGGAGCTCCCATGCCCACACTCATTGGCCCCATGCCCATTCCTGGTTGCACCATGCCCAGCATGGGGTTGGGAGGCACAGGACTGGTGCGGAGGCCGCTCAGGCCCAGTGATGAGGGCTGAGGTGAGATGGAGGTCATGGGCGCGGCCACACCAAAAGGGTTGGAAGAGGCAGGAGGTGTTGGAGAAACCCCCCTGCTGGAAATGGTACTGCCTGGAGTCACTGCCATGCCGGGGGCAGGAGATGAGCCTGGGGGGCAGAGGGGACAGTTAGCCCATATGGCAAAAATACTGCATCACAATATTTTTCTTATTTTTGATGCTTAGCCATTTGAGAGGATTTGATTTTTCACATACAAATTACATGGATAAAGACATCTTTTTTTGTCTTTTAATCAAAATGGTCTTTTGCTGCCACGTGCAAATTTGATTATTATTGGATTAAAATGAAATATAATGAATATTGTTGATGGTATTCCAAAATCTATACATTGTGTGGATCCATGGTGGTCTACCTTAAAATGCAGTATACTTCCCAGCCCTAATCTACAACCTACAGCCGCTGTGAATGTATTATAGACCTGTGCCATTTTTAAAAGCAATAGGGAGGTAAAAGGAATAGATTCTGGTTGTATCATTAAACGTAGCAATATAAAAATACCGGTATATCTATATTAAAAAATATATCCATAGTCCACTGCCAACAGGACTAAGCCCCAGATGGGGACCGGAGCACTCAACAATAACAGCACTAATATTTTATTATGAAGGGACAAGAATACAATGACGGCATAACAGCTGCTTTCTGAGGAAGGTTAGTCACTTAGGGTTATGGATACCTTTTTCCATTACAATTATCCAGGATTGATTGGCTGGTTTGGAGCGCAGTAGGATGCACTTCTCTATAGCTCAATATTGACTTTGTCTATATGGGCTCTCTCAAATTCTCCTGAAAGGTTGATCTTTGGATGATTTTTGGGGCATTTTGCCTTTATTGGATAACTGATAGTGAAGAGAGACAGGAAAGGTCGAGAGACAAGCAGGGAAGACGTGACAAAGGTCCTGGTCCGGATTCGAACCCATGACATCACGGCTACATGGAATGCACCTTAGACCATTTAGCCTCCAGGACGCCCCCTGATCTCACCTTTTTGTGAGAGAAAAGTAATCTTGAGCTTAAAAAGGGTGGTTACTATTCTTTTTCTCATGTTACACATGTTGACACATTATGGAAGGTAGCCTAAGCTGTAACTAACCTGTGTTCTGGAGGAAGGGGTTGTGTGCTGAAGAGGAGGAGATGGAAGGAGGAGGAGGCTGTTTAGGTTTGGGTTTAGATGACACCAGAGAATCAAGGTCCACCAGCGCTGCATTGGGACCCAGGAAGGACTCTGGAGTCTTACGAACAGGAAGTGAAGAACCAAGCGACGAAAGGTCGAAGGGCACCGGAGAGCCTGTGCTGTCACCGCCAGTTGCTGAGGACCCTCGCCGCTCTAGATCAGCTGAGAGATGGAAATGAAGAAGACATAGAAATAGTATGTAAGAAAAGAATAAATACAAAAAAGATAACCACACTCTGCATACTGATTAATCACAATATGAACAGCATTATCACACATACTGAGGGAGGATGAAATGTAGGACAAGACAACTGTTCTGTGTGTTCATGCATGTGAAAAATCTGACTATGTATGTAAAATATGAATATCCCCATAAAAACTGTAATTGTACCTTGGTGTTTGTGAGAATCCATGTAGCTTTAAGTGTGAATGTACCTGTGCCGTTAGTGTGTTTGGCGGTGCCACTCCAGATGTCGGAGGTGATAGGGTCAGAGGCAGGGACAGCCCCGTCCCCTGCCCAAGGGTCTACTGGCCCCCCCGAGGAGGAAGTGCTGGGGGGCACTGCGGGGCCCCAGGGGTCGGCACTGGGGGGGGTCACAGCTACAGGGGAGGGGAGGAGACGCAGGGGAGGGGAGGGTTAACACAACAACACAACACCATACAGATACCATCCACAATACAGAGGGAGCAGGAAGCTGGGCTGGGTTCCAACAGTGGTGTTCTCCCCTTGACCTCTCCAATGCCACTGACTTGGCAGGTGAAAGCAGACTTTCTGTGGCTGTCCACCATATTGATTTCACCTGTTCAATATTTGCAGGTCAGTGGAGGTAAAGGAGAGATAATGAGAAGAGGCTACCTCATACAGTAAAGAAGCACACAAGGGCAAGAGAAGAGAGAGCTCTGGTTGAGACACAGCCACAGTCAGTCCTGAGTAGAAACAAGAGGATAAAAATCCCTGGTTTAGACACAGAGGGAGAATGGATTTAGCATGCTTGCTTTCCTCGTGTTAAACTGAAAGCATCAGAGTGGATGAGTAGATATGACAGCATGGTGATATGACAGAAAATGGAGCAGGGGGCCGTCTTGTAGATAGGATAGCAGCATTATGGAATGGTGGAGTGAAGAGGAGTCAGTCGAGAGGCACTCACATCCTTTCTCATTTACATTCACAGAGCAGGATGCGGTTCTCTTTTGATACTCAACTCAGTCACTTCCTTTTTCATTCCCAGCAATCTAATTGGCTAGATGAGAGGCAATACCTGACCAGTGATGGAGCCACTCACCTGAGGCTCCCCAGGGGTCGACGTTGTTAACTCTGTTGGAGGTCTCTCCCCAGGGGTCCGGAGGAGGGGCTATCGTGGGTGGGGCTCCCCCACCCCAGGGGTCCGAGCTTGGAGGAGATGTGGGTGATGCTGCCCCCCATGGGTCTGCAGGGGCGGCACCCCATGGGCCTGAGGCAGAGGGGGCAGAGACTGTGGGGGGAGGAGAGGGGCCTGCAGAGCCCACTGAGGCAGCAGCAGCAGCAGCAGCAGCAGGGGCCCCCCAGGGGTCCACAGCACTCAGCTCCATCAGAGCACTCTGGACGGGACAATATTATAGATTACAACATACAGCTGCGTTCAGGAACAAAACTGAGCACACATCCGCCCCAACACACACTGAGGTTAGTCAATGACGTAGAGGAAATGCAAAAACAGAGAGAGGCAGATAGGGAGGGATGGAGAGATACAGATCAACAGACAAAAAGACACACATTGATCAATCACCAAAGAGATGGTGAAAAAAAAATGTGAATGAGCTGTGAACACTGAAGTCTCTCAATCCCTTCTCTGTCAGATATGACTGAATTTGACGAAACTGATACAAAGTTATCAGAAGAAAATCCTACTAGTTGTTGGTTCTTGATATATGACAGCTGAGATAGTGTATAAGCGCACATGTACTTAGCATTACGCCTTGTTCACACAGGACGCGTAGCGGCCAAGTACCGCGATTTCGTGTGCGAGTCGCAGTTGGGTTGTTCACACAGGAAGCGCATTTCTCCACGCCGGCCAGCAGCTCTCCTGGTCTACAGGAGGAGAAAACCCCATGGAAACAGGCTGTAGGCTGCTTACATTGTGTTCCAATAGCCACCAAAGCTTCATCTGTTCACTGCTGTCCTTGTAGAAACAATGCTGACAGCTCACTGTACTTTTCCACATCAGGGATGAACTTTATATCTTCCATCTTCTTCACTTTCTCCCTTTCTTCACAAACTCCCTCATATCAAAGCTGTCACGTTTATTTGTTTTCTCAGCAAGAGTTGTGACTTGTGATCAGGCAATAATTAGGAAAGCCTAGGGGACCTAGATATCTCTCCCCCCCCCCCCCCCCTCTCTCTCTCTATCTCTTTAAATAATGACATATAGGCCTAAATAAATTAAGTAGCCTATAAATAAACAAACCTAAACATGTATCCTTGTTTACCTTTGTGGTAATTCAATAACAGACGTAATTTTCAAAAGGCAAGTGATAATTCAA
The DNA here is from genome assembly GCF_046629955.1 of Centroberyx affinis. Classification (NCBI taxonomy): domain Eukaryota; kingdom Metazoa; phylum Chordata; class Actinopteri; order Beryciformes; family Berycidae; genus Centroberyx; species Centroberyx affinis. The sequence continues at coordinate 119,469 of NW_027281538.1, read as the reverse complement.
AACCAGATAGATCATCATCCTACAATGTGTTGCATTTAAAACTTTAAAACATCAGTGCAGATGGATTCATCAACAACAACAGTGAAGACCCTGGTAAGTTGATCATTTAATATATTTGTGCTTCTGTGGTGATATAACGGAGATATGTCCATCTATTGTGTTTTCTATGGTGTTTTCCTATGAAATGCGCGCCGCGGCACACAGAGAAAATAAACAAGACGCCGAAACTGGTGCTCCAGATCACGAGCCGTGAGCGGAGCTCCGCGCCGCGCAGCGGCCAGTGTGAACGACCTGACCCATTAACATGGCCGCCGAAAAGAAGCGGCCTCCGCTTCGGGGCCGTTCCGCGTCCTGTGTGAACGCGCAGTTAGGCTTTCTGTTTGAGAACATACACACACACACACACACACACACACTCGGACACACACAGGTGAGAGACACAGCTAGAGCAGGTAACGCCAGGAGAGCGAGAGAGGAAAAGAAGAGCGGCACTGCCCAAAGAGTGTGTGCCCACTGTGGCATACAGACACATTCCACACACACCTCCTCTGGCTTAGGCTTCTCCCTCTTGCTCTCCTCGATGGCCATCTGCAGTCTCAGGTCATCACCTCTGCGCAGTCTTTCTTCCTGCCAATCACACAAACATACACACACACAGCTATGATGTCAGCAACCTGAGACACACAACCGGAGAGAGTGCACCAAAGGCACAGATTTAGGATCAGTTTGCAATCCCCAAATTAAAGTCTGAAGCAGTGGGGGTGGAAACTGAAAAACTGATCTGCAACCAGCATTTACAGACACCTCCAAGGATGGGCTCATGGAGCCTTACCTGACCATGCTAAAAAATCGTCATATCTGCTCTTCAAATTTTTTTTTCTTCTTACAAAGTAAGTTGAAAAACATATTTTCCTCCCCTACCTTTGATTTCCTCAAGCTGGAAAGGGAGGGCAACTTGTACAGGTGTTTCACCAGGGCCCATATCAGGCCCAACCTAAAAAGTTGCTTTTTTCACCAAAATGAACTAATATAATGGACTACTTGAAGTTTAAGAGAGTATATCAACCAAAGTTGAGACACTATTCAGGTACTATATGCTATTGGCCATGGAAATCCATTGACATCGATGTGCAATAAAATAGGGTCTGGCTGCAGACCTCCAGCATCAGGCCCCTCAAGATCCTGTAGAAGGACTTTCAGCATCTAACTTTATTTCAAATCGACAATATTTAAAATTAATGAATTTACTTTAAACATCCAAATATGGTTATTGCTGCGCTGCAGACCAAAACTTCCAGAACACGCTTTGTGGGGGATATTTTAAGTCAGTGATTACAAACTAATGTTGAGTGTTTTTTATAGCCACTTATAGCGTCATATTGGAGTGCACCGTTTAAAGAGCATACTTAAATGATTTATATTACGGTATATATCCAACATGTTAATTAAGCTTTACATATGTAACACCTGTCCAGACCTGTGTGTCACCCTCCTCCTCATGCACTCTTAATTGTTGGCCATGATAAACCAAATGTTTATGTCACTGAAATTACTTACTGACCGGTGGTGATCCGAAACATTGTAAGACAAATAAATAAATAAATATATGGGAGCACTGGCAGCAGTGTGCGGCGTTCGCTTTCATAAAAACTTCAGCTCTACTTCCCTCCAGCAGGTGCTAAAAAGTTTATAGGATGTGCGTACGGTCATCTTCTCTTTTTTACCATGATAAACCGAATCATATCAGATAGAAACTGACTTTTATAACCACAATCAGAGCGGTAATTAATAATTGCAAAGCCATGCGTGCTTTTTTTTATAATTAATATTTGTTTTCATTAGTTAACATTATTTCTACAATACTGTCTGACTAGAGCAGGTGGTAGTTTTTGAGCTTTTATAATCATTTTCCCAATATGTAAATGATCAAAAGGGGTGGAAGTAGGCTACAGGGAAAACGGTAACTCTAATAACGTCCCAATTTTTCATGCTGATGAATGAGAAAACACCCTACCGTGATGGTATCTGCCTCTAACGTCACACTAAACTTGCCAGTAAGTTTTATGAATGAGCCCCATTGAGTGGTAAAGAAGTCCATGTACTGATTTCTTTTTTTTTTTTGTGGTTGTGCATTTTGACCTGGATCTCATCTGCAGAAGAACCGGTGCTTTGAATTGATAGTGAGAAAGCATGTGCAATAATGTCAGTACTGGAGTGTAACTGCAATGAAGGAGGGAGACAATTCTACATTTTAAAGAACTGCAGTGATTCTATTGGTCCATAATGTGGCTTCTGATTAATCTAATCATGCTAGAGCGCAAGATGCATACAGGATATTGAGGCATGTGGTAAGTACCGACATTTTCAAAGGGTGGGGGAAGGATTTATGCATCTATTTTCCCAAGCAATGTTGGCCGCTTGATCATAGGCTTGAATGAGTAGGTTTGCAAATATGGCGGGCCTGCATACTAAGCACACTAATCTAAATTTTGATATGAAATTAAGACAATTACTGAGCCTACGGAATATTCTGCCCTTACCTCTAATATACTCCAGGTTACTCTGAAATAAAAAAATAAAAAAGACTTTTGGGGTTTTCAAGTTGTAACTTAGATTGATAGGCTACATAAACACACATGATCAATTATTCAAATTATAAAACGCATAAAACTTTTCTAATACAAGCTACTGTATAGAGAGGGATGGACAGCGCTTCAACTAGCTGTGAGCAGGTCCAGCAAAAATACAAAATCTAGAAAGCACTGGAGAGGCGCAACTCTTGCTCTCAGTAAAATCAACTTTACTTATTCAACTTTCAAAAAGTCATAGTTAAAAATTGTTAACTAACACAAGCTATAGCCTAAATGTGCAATTGTTCTTCAGTTTTGACAGTTAAATTTTAATTGATAGACGAAGATACAAAATTGAATATGCTGAAAGTCTCACTATATAACCTAAATTATAATTTGTATGATTGAGACAATGATAATGTCTAATTTGTAGCGGCATTAGTTTGTAATCACTGTTGTCTGTTTTTTTCCATTACGATCACCCACGGAGCGTGTTCTGGAAGTTTTGGTCGGCAGCGCAGCAATAACCATATTTGGATGTTTAAAGTAAATTCATTAATTAATTTATTTTAAATAATGTCGATTTGAAATTAAATTAGATGTTGAAAGTCCTACTTCCATCACGTTTCAAAAATCAGCGTCACTTCCAGCTCTTGCAGCAGGCCCCACGGATCACATGACAGGGTCCTGGAGCAGCCAGAGGGGGGCCAGACACTGGAGGTCTGCAGCCAGACCCTTCTCAATACATTAAGTCCTAGCTGTGTTGTTCTGAGTTAAATAAACATTAGTTGATAAATTAAACGTAAAGTTGGCGCTGTGTTAAACCACTTGCACACAACAAGCACACAAGTTTTCCACTCATTCTTACACACCCTTCTTCTAGACTCTCCACTCCACAAATACCTGAGTCCTGAACAGTGCTAGGAAGTCACAACAATACGTGAATGCAGGTAAGAAAATCAGTGCGTTTCAAGTCTGTAGTTTGAGGCATGCTGTCAGAGAGGGTTATAGGGAGGAAGAAATGAATCACTTACAAACTGCTTAGTGTTAAATTTAGTCAATTATGATAAGGTCTTTGCCATGCACAATTTAACAATAATTCATTTAGTTATTTTCAATCCTTTGGGTGCTTGCCTTGATGCAGTTTTTGATACATGTTATCAAGGATTTGAAGAACACTGTTACATTGCACGCTCTTTACGAGTGTAAATACTTTATAAGAGAACGTGACAATGTACAGCAAGCGAAAGTAACATTAGGGAGAATTACAGTGTTATTACAGTCAAATGCAAAGTGAAACCAAACTTGTTTCTTGAGGAAAGGGAAACATGACAAATAGGAGCATAAATTAATTGTTTTGATTGGTAGACACTTGATGTCTGTTTGAGAGGATTCCAATTGACAGAAAGACAGACAGTTGATGTCTGGCTGGCCAGTCGGTTGGCCATGCCCTATGCCCCCTGACCTTTTGGTGAATCTCCTTGCTGAGTGTGAGTGCATAGCGGAGCTCTGCGTCCTCCAGAGGGGCCGTGCTAGTCTGGGGGAGGTCAGGGGTCAGACGGTGAGAGCAAAGCTGAGTGGGTAATGTAGTGAATAATATTTGACATAACCCTCTGTGTACACAGGTGCTGCAATGGATAAAAACTACAAACAACAACTTAGCTGCAAGTTCGGTACGACAGTTTCTTGTCATGTCACTGCGCTTTAATCCTTTGCTAAATGAGCAATACCCCGGCTCTGCCTGCCTCCAATAGGCTGCTTTGTGTTACCTGCTCCGCCTCTTCTTTACTCATGGCCAATGCCAGCTGGAGTTGCAGGTCCTCCTCTCCAGAGCTCTGTGGCCAGGCCTGCTCAGGGTCTGCCCCTCCAGATTGGGAGCCCAATGACAGGCTGCCCCCCAGGCCAGGTGCTGAGGGGGCTGAGGAGGCTATGATAAAAACAAACACAAACAGATGAGTCCTAGCAATGCCATGCAGATATTACCATGTGTCCATGTAGGGGGGGGGGGGCTCTTAGCTCATAGATTAGTTTCTTCTGGGTTTTCATCTGCTTGGAACAAAAAGGCCAACAAAAATGTTGTGATGGGCCCACCTGTGTTTCACTGCTGGATCAGTGGTAAACACTGGTTAATGTAGTAATCTCACCACTGGAGGTCTGTGCCATCTTCTCTTTGGTTTTGAGGGCGTGGATCCTCTCCTCTCTTAGTCTCTCTTCATCTTTCAGCAATGTCACCAGCTGTTTGGCTTTCTCTCGCACATTCACCCCCTGGAGAAAAAAACATGTACAAGCATGCATGCACACATCAACAGTGGACCATCATTAGTGTACAATTTTCTATTAAATACATGCAGCAACACAGTGTATTGTGCTTAACATAAAAAAAACATAACATCTTTGTTATATGCCAACTTGCTAGTTTAATAGCTTGCCACCTCACCACAATTTCAGTTATTACTAGCCCATAAAAAATGTTATGGCTGGCTTTTCACTGTATGTTTGTACAAGAGGTCAAAAAGACATTGTAAAATGTCCTTGAATTGAGCCGCGAGTGGCATGTTTGACAACGTGTGCCTGCATTCCACAGAGGTGGTCCTTACTCAATCATTGCTTAAACTCTGGTTTGTGTATGGTTTTGTGGTCATGGGTGTGTTCGTGTACCTGGTCCTTGCCGTCTCTATCTATGTACTGGAAATCCTTGAGCGTCTGTACTGCGTATATGTTCTCTCGGCACTGTTGGGCAACACGCTCTGAACCCGTCTTGATCAGGTACTCCATGAGAGTCATAGCCTGGTGCAAATACAAATCACAACCAGTGACCATGTGCAGAAAAGGTCTGTTTACTGAGGTAGTACAAGTGTAGGTCTGCAAGCAGTTAACAAGCTAGAATGAATCTCTCTACCACCACCATTCACACACACCCACACAGACACACAAACCTTGTACACATGTCTCCAGTTCTTGCCGTGGTCGTTGAGGCGTTTCCACACCATGCTCATGATTTCAGAGAAGGCCACAACATTGTAGGTCAGATCTGCTATCTCTGACATCAGAGAGCTGCTGGGACCCCATGGGTCATTAGATGTCGCCTCTCTAACCTGGACAACAACACAGCAGGGGACAACCTTCAATTATCCTCCATCCAACTAGTCCTTGAGCATGAGAGTCCTCCCTAGAGCTATGTAAACTAGCTGGAGAGAGGCACAGCGACAAATGGATAATGTGATTACATCGCAGATATAAAGATGTGGAGGAGAGAGGAGTGAGGAGGTCGCTTCGGGAAATGTCAGAAAGCTGGCAGCTACAGGTTGTCAGGTGCTAGAAACGTGTGAGCTACAGTTAAAACATGCACATATGGTGAAAGCGGGTGTACAAATGAGGAGAGGAAAGGCCAGATAAGCAAAGGGATACAACCTTGATTTCAGCCTCTGAATAGTTGTGGACGATGTTCTTTACTTGTCGCCGTAGCGATGAGGTCGACATGGCAACCGTCTGGCCGTCGAGTTCTGTTGCAATCTAAACAGCAGATGGGAAAGAGAGGTTGTAAAATATAGTTAATACAATACAAAACAAACAGCAACAGGGCAAACAACATTGTTAATACCAACATTTTAATAAGAGTTAGTTAATACTACTAAAAGAGAGCGGTATGGAAGGGGACGAGTGAAAAAGCAAAAGAACTGGGAGAGGACTGGGGAGTAGATGAGCACAAGTATAAGTGTCTGAGTGAGGAAGAGTGGGAGACCTTGAGAAGAACAATCAGAGTGCGAAAGATGGGTGCTACACTGGATATCGAACTCAACAGTCATGTGATTCTTGTTGTCAACAGAAGGAGAAAGACAGTGCCATGCACACCTGTTACACAAGTATGATGCAGGATAAGGGTCTCTCCTCTTGGTATCTTTTGGTTTCGCTATCTCCTGCGCCACTCGTTCACGGAGTGCTCTGTCTCAGCTTGTCTGTTTCTCCCCGTGGCGACATTGGGTCCCAAAACCACGGGCTTAGGGAGATAAAAACTGTTGAGTAAGATTGAGATGATAATATTGAGAACACGTGCACAACCACTACAAGATTTCTGCTGAAACACAAATAGACAAGACTAAGTTAAAATATAAAGTAGGACTGATTTAACTGTAACCATAATAAGGACAGACAAAGCTGATACTCAGCAACAAATCACATGAACTGTAGCTGATACACTCATGGTTGATACTCTGATACACCATGTTAGCTATTTTCTATCTTTAGTTATCAGTGTCAAGGCCCCTACACACATAAAATAAAGGCCTTTGATGACTTTCTCTTAGGAATGAAGTGACAGGCTTATCCTGATCTACTATGAGCCAGAGGGAAGAACTAATTTGCCATGTTCCTCATAATTCAAAACAGGAGCAAAAATAACTGCCTGATTTCTAGCAACAGGTTTCACATTAGCTTAGTTGTCAAGGAGCCGATATTTTCATGAATGACACACATGCCATTCAGGTCCAGATCTCAAACTTATCTTTAAATTACAAGACAGCCAACATTTAAGTAGACATTTTAGGAGCATCCAGGCTGCTACCATCATTATGTGTTACAGGCAAATGAAGTAAAACTATGTCACAGTAGTAATGAAAATGAACATTTCTATTAAAATACTTCAAAAATGGAAGAAAATTAATAGGCAACACTAAGAAAAGCACCTTGGAGTACTCCACACAGTTAACCTGTGCTGACATAAAACTGCCCAAGCCAACAGACTAGTGATCAGAAAGATATGACATAACCTAGTCAAGAGCGACATCTGTAATTCCTATGTACACTCAGTGGCCACTTTATTAGGTCTACATCCTGGTTTATGCAAACGGATCGCTCCTCCAAAGAGTGAGTCATGTGATTGTGCCTCAGAATATAAAGGCATGCAGTCAGGGTAGAGCGTTTCAGTTACTATTCAACTAAACATTAGAATGGGCAAGACACATGCTCTAAGCCACTTTGAGTGTGGTATAGGCTAATCATTAGTGACAGACATGCCAGTTCAAGCACCTCAGAAACAGCCACCATCCTGGGATTTTCATGTACTACAGTATTCAGAGTTTATCCATAATTGCCTAACAAAAGACATCCAGTCAGGAGCAGTCCTGTAGGTGAAAACACTTTGTTTATGAGAGAGGTCAGAGGAGAATGGTAAGACTTGTTTAAGCTCAGTACAACAGTGATGTGCAGAAAGGCATCCCAAAACGCACATTCGCACAACTCTCAAACCTTGAAGCAGTTGGGCTACAACAGCAGAAGACCACGCCGGGTTTCACTGCTGTCAGCTAAGAACAAGAAGATGAGGCTACAGTGGGCACGTGATCAGCAAAACTGGATGACTGACAAGTGGAAAAATGTTGCCTGGTCTGACAAATTGAAGAATAAAACTGAAATAAAGACAATTTTGTCATGTTTCTTTTGTGACATGCTGATGGGAGGGTCAGATTTTGACATAAACAGCATGAACCCATCCTGCCTGGTGCCAACAGAACAGGCTGGTGGTGGTGGTGGAATGGTGTGGCAAAAGTTTTTAATGGCACACACTGGATCCCTTAGTACCAACTGAGCACTGTTTGTAGCTAACACAGCGTACCTAAACATTGTTGCTGACCAGGTGCGTCATTTCATGGCCACAATCTGATTTTTTCAAATAGACACTTGCAGCATGAAAATCATGATCATGTCACAAAGAATGCATCATTTCAAGATTGTTCCAGGAACATGAAGGTGACTTTAGTATACTCTGGTGGCCTGTACAATCACCAGATCTAACTCTAATAGAGCACTAAGGTGGAATGGGATGTTAGCAGCATCAATATGGCACCTAAAAATGTGCAGCAAGACCGTGATGCTATCACTTCATCATGGACCAAGATCCCTGTGATTCCTGCAGGTTGTTCTGGAGGCAAAGGGGGGCCCTACCTGGCACTAGCGAGGTGTACCTAATAAAGTGGCCAAGTTCACATTTCTAAACGCTAATGTCAAGTATTACAATGGTAGAATCCACTCCAGCATCTGCTGTATTTCAATTGTTACTCTTATGTTAAGCAGTCTCTCTACTGTGTTGTGAGTGCAGATTGTTTTTGATACATTGGCCTTTCTTTGCTCAATAAATCACAGTTGATTTCACGAAATATGTAGACTTAACTTTCTAATATTTTGGAGATATAGGAGGATGGGTCTATATTTTCTACAGGTCAATAATGACTACTAGCCTATATCTCCAAACAAGGTTTTTCAAGAAGAGGCTGGAGAAGTGCACATTTAAACTAGACATTAAGATTAATCTAAGTATCAAGTGTAGGATTTAATCTGCCACACAATATCCATATGAGTGGTCTGAGCCTATTTTAGAAGTCAACTGGTGAATGACAATGAAATCATGTTCATGTAGGTAGTCAGATTTTTTATGGCTTCAATTTTCACTTTTTTTTTTATTGCCAACATTCAACATCAGTGTGGTATAGGTCTATGTGTTCAAAAAATATGGGTCAGAATAAAATGAGACCAAGTTACATAACCAAACATAAGACAATAGGCCTAACCATTCCAAAAGTCAGTTCAGATATTCCTGTACCGTGGTACCAAAGTTCAAACACGCCATCTCATCATTTGGTGATAAGGGAACACTTAGTCCCCATGTCATTTGTACCTCAGACAACTACTTGTCCCAAATACCTTTCTCATTAACCATAATCCTGGAAATCTTAAGAAGAGTTCATCAACTATGTTGAAACACAACTACTCTTAAATATGTGACAAAGTCAGGGTGCAGCATTTATTGCTAACTTATTAACTTGATCATATACCACCATGAATGACAGAGAGATGCCTTACTTACAAGCACTGAATGAAGTAGGATAGGCCTATTAGGAACAGAAATCAAATTAATTTTACTATGTACACTAACTGTGCGTTTAAAATGATCCCACCCATTACTTGAAAACCTACAGCTACATTATACCATATGCAAAAAAAGTTATTTTCTAAGTTAGTGGAAATAATTTAATTTGCGATTAAGTTATCCTGTTATCAGATCATACTTGATAAGAGGGGCACGTCGATCAGCACGTAGGTAAGGTCACACTAGCGACTAGTGAACTATTTTAGCCAAGTGACTGAGCAATGGTAAGTTAATTCAAATTTTACACATAGAATACATAGGTTGATATCTCAGGATGTGCAGTCTCATTTAAGGTAACGCTACGTGGGCTAGATTTAACAACATGGGTAAAAGTAGATATTAACTCATTCGTCCTATCAACATCAGGTAGTTACACAACCCAAGGAAGAGGAGACCCCCACCCAGTTAGCTTGCAAACAGCTAACGGTAACAGAGCAGCTTTCCCTGTCACATTCACAAAGTTAACGTTAGCAACCTAACCATGCAGACAGCTGGTCAACTGACGCGGTGGCTAACTGGCAACTCAACAAAGACGCTACGTAAATAACGTTAAACATCGTAGAGTGAGATGTCTAAACACATAGTTAATGGGTAACTATACCGCAACGTAAACCGGAGCAGAGTAACGCCAGCAACAACTTTGACACAAAGTCTATGTGAAAGGCAGGTTCACGAGCCAGGGACACTGCTAATTAGCCAACTAACGTTACCTGTCATCTGGTAACGATAGCTCACATGAGCTGTTTAGCAAGCAACTCTACTATTCTCACCTAGTCGTGATCTAAAGTCTAGCACTATACCTCCAGGGTTGGGGTAAGATCTGGGCAAAGTATAGGCAGGAGTATAATGTTAGGTAGACGTATGAGCGAACAAACTAACGTCAAACAAGTGTTGATGTTCATGTCACAGCACTGGATCATACAGGACCATACAATAACGTTAAGGTTACCTGCCAGTTTGAACGATAGAATCAATCACTTGCTGCTCTGTTGGTGCTGCTAACATTGGGGAGATTAGCTAGCTAGCAGGCTAACAGTTAGCTAGCTAGCTATTGCTAACTCGCAAGTGGCAACAATACGATTGCTAGACTGTATAAACTGTTACAGGGACAGGTCCTACTTCGGGATAATGCGGAATTTCCACTTTCAAATCACAAGCCACGATGTCTTATAACTGTTGACAACATAACATAATAAATGTCTGAATCAAGTGTGTACTGACCCTGTTGTAGCTTGAATGTACGAGGAGATGGCCGAATTTCCGCTTCCGTTCTCGACTACAGGAAAGACCGCACCCCCTTTCACGCTTTGGTAGAGAAGTCTTTCCCCTTTTGTGGTTCACTATGGCCAAAGTTTGTATATGTGTTGAATGTGATGTACATGAAAACATTTTGCTGCAGATTTCCAGTGTTCACATATTCATTGGCTGCTCTTGCAGCAACATGGTTTGATGTCTTGACTTTTTACATACCTGTACTATAGGCCTATTAGAGGTCAATGAATCAGATTGTAGGCTACACCCATGCATAATCATGCAGAGTGCTGGCTTGAGGCAGATGACAATGATAAGGACAGAGAAAACGATGATAGGGATGTTAGACAACGGGATGACTCAAAAATTCTGTGACTGTTTTTTTCTCTCTTATAATCTAAACAATCAATCTTTTGTCTACTTGTGTTTTACACTAATGATTTTGTCATAATAACAAAAGCCTAATAAAGACAAATTGGCCTTTTCCCATAAACTTTATATATTCATGTTTGTTTAAATGTTGTTTTCTGTACTCCTTTTAGTAAAGCTCTAAGTCATTATCATGATCAGAATTTCCTAGTTAAAGTTGCATTAAGTCACCCTTGATGTGATTCATCATTGTCATTGTAATCATCATCATCATCATCATCATCACCACCATGATATGTGTACTGTGTATAGGTTTCAAGAGCTATGTTGGGCTGCAATAGCAGCAGCAAATAGTTGTCTTCTATTATAAAGAGTTGTCTGGTGTACAGTTAATTACCCTCATTGAAATCACATCATTATGAACAGAGCTATTTCTTTCATTCACAATTTTGCTATTCAGGCCATGGATAAGCAGGTTACATATTTTGAGTGACTTCTCATTAACTAGCTTCTTCCTGATGGCTCGGACCAGGCTCCTAATCCATTACCCTATACATTTTCAAACTGTAATCTTCAACATGTCACATCAAATTGAGACATACCAATCTAAGCTAAATTGCTGCTAAGCAACAATGTATTCGTCTTTTAAGTTTAAGCGTACACAACCTTCATGACTAAAGTAACCCCAAACCACGACTCAAAGTTTAAAAAAAAAAAGTTAAACCTCACACAAAAGTTAGAACTTCATTGGTGACTCATGTCATGTGCTGCTGTGATCCGGCCTGAGCAGTGCTGTAGCATAAACCCTCCACAGAGAGGCAACCTTGAACCAGCTGTAGTATCAAGTGAAAACAGAACAGCTTCGGTCAGAGTCACTTGTCTGTGGAACCATAAATAATACACGGTAAGCCCCGTAGATCAGAGCGACATAGTAACAGCTGGCATGCATGTGTGTTACAAGTCCCCCTTTTATCCTGCATCTATTTATCCTTTTATCTTTGCCCTCTCCCCGGGGAGGAGGGGCACTGAAGGAGCCATTGTGGCATTACTCAGGCAAACTATTTTACTGTAATACAGTCTCTTGTATTGCTTAGCTTTGGAAACATTAATCTCATGAAGATAAACAAAAAATGCAGAAGACTAAACCAGTGTAGAAGCTATTTTGACAGGTGTGGTCTGACTGTTCTGCCACTGATAAACAATACATATTTCCTTTCTACCCACTGCCCAGCCCTGCTCTGTTAGAAGAGAGCGGTTTGAAACACCATGACTCTGTTTTGAAATCAGGGAAAGTACTACAGCCAATCTGAGAACACTTGCAGAGGGAATTGAGTAAGTACTCAAGCAAGCTGACTGAATCGTATGGATATAATTACGTAAGGACACAAAATCAATGTTAATTTTGCAGCCATAACATATAATCAAACTTCTAAATCTGAGGGTAAATCCATTCATCTTAGAGTAATTTATATTATTACTTTGTGCAAGTGGCATGAGTTCACACCAGGATAAATGATTTGGCAAAAAGCAATAAGGTGCCACAGTGAACAAGTGGATGGTTCCTGCCTCTTGAGACTGTCCTGATCCAGCACTCAAATCAGACTCAAGCAACGCTGTTATATCTCTTCGCTCTTTCCTGTCCAATTTCACTGTACCATCTGAAAACTAAGCCAACACTCACCACTTAATACTTAATACTGTGTTTCTTTATAAAATGCCTCATGTCCAACAATCAACCAGCTCATTGGGCCGGTAGTCAGAGTATCTGCCCTGAGATTGATTGTTTGTGGGGTGAAGCCAATTAAGCCATTGCTGTACTTTACATCATACAATTCCCCTTGAAGTTATAACCTATAGGAGACTTTCATCCTGTCCAGTTTTGTATATGTACATCATGCTGTAGCCTATTACACAATGTTTGTTCTGGGTTTGAAATACATATGAAGAAAAACACTAAAATGTGTCAATACCTAACTCTGAGTCTCTGACAACTGTTCCATAACATTCAAACTGTTGGAGTTGTGAAATATTTCATTATATTTTGAAACCTGTTGTAGTTCCTCAATGCACCATTCTCACAACACTTACCAAGGAGTGGGATATTATGTCATCTGTTTGCATAGCTCTCTGCAGCTGATACCGGCTCAGTTTACATCACTTTTTGAGTTTGAAAGAGTATATGTGAATGTCAGTTTATGTCATGTTCTTTTCATTCAAAAGAGGGAAAAGAAAAAGATATTCCTGCTCTCTTCTCTCTATTATGCAATCTTTTTCTGGCCACCAACGTTTCAGCACACGGCTTTCATCAGGGTCAATGTGGCTTTCACAGTGGTAAATAAACGTCACACAATTTGAGAGACTTTCTAGTCATTTTGAAATTGATAAGCTCCAGTAGTCTGCAACTCACTGGGTGTGCACTGTTTTTACATTATATTAGGTTTGTTTCTTTCACTAGATATATCTGAATTACAAGAAGAATCTCTTGTGTAACGGCAGTGTTCTCATAAAAAGTATTCAGTACTAAAAAAAATATGCAGAGGTGTAATTGAATAGCAGAGAGGTACATTATGTAACTCCCCTGTACCTGTCAGCAATGGTGTCCTGTGTTTGGCAGTGTGTGTGTGTGTGTGTGTGCGTGTGTGTGTGTGTCCATGTGCATGAGAGAGTGCGAATGTGCCTATATGTAGGTTTTGTGTGTGTGTATGTCTATAGTGTGCATGCTTGTGTGCATGGGTGGATGTGTGTCTGCATACACGTATTCACATGTGCATATATCTGTGCATGTGTGTGTGCAGCGTACACGTTATGTAAAGCTACAGCATGCACATGTTTACGTATGTATGTGTGTAGGCTTTCCATCTGTGTGCGTTGTTACACGGTTGTGAATGAAAGCGGCACTGTCCTGGCATCAGCTCAGTGAAAGTGATGATACTTGTGTTTTGACGCTAGAGTGGAGGAGTGCGTTGTCACAGCAGGGGCCAAGGGACCCTATGGTGCACGTACAAACATGGAAGCAGATAGTGGTCATGGCCCACCGCAACACTCGCGGCGGTGGTAACCTGAGCGTGGCTGGCTGGTCGTTGTGATAGCAGCCAGTGTTTGTGTTACATAACGCACAGCCAGAAAGCCGGTGGCAATAATAGTTCTGCACTATGTAGTACCAGGGGAAATCTATCTGAGTAGACAGAAAGAGGAGGAGGGTGTCAAAGCCATGGGAGATGGAGAAGTGGCCTGAGCTGCAGCTGGCGCTAAGTAGGAAACAGAGCTGGCATGCAGACAGCGCAGCACAGAATGAAGCTGGTTTGTAAGGCAAGGTTTCAGCTGTTAGCTATGTCAGTGTATGATGATAGGGCATAATGCGCTTAAAGGTGGAAAGAGATATAGGGAGGGTAGGGTTTTGATGGCAAGAGGTATAGGAAGATGAGGGGAAAAAAGTTTTTTAGGACATATAGTTGTTTGATGATGATAAAAAAATAACTGACAAAAACCTCCAATGTGGAGTCAAGAAGCGAGAGAGTGAAAAGGGGGGTAAAAGGGAAGAGAAGATACAAAGAGCGTTGCACTGTCCATAAAAAATGAAGCTGCTGGTGTCCAAAATGGTGCTCATGGCCTCTAGGGCCATTCTCAAAAAATAATACCAAGGCACACTTTTTGCAGTGAAAACTATGGCCCTTTTTACATGTTTACATTTTGCATGTTCCAGCACTAGAGGCCATAATCTATCTCTTTTCAGGGAGGTAAAAGCGTTTTGAAGCATTGCATGCAATGTTACTTTGCCTCCTGCAGAGATAGACAGGAAGGAATGCCAATACACAAAGAAAGCACAGTGATATTGGACAATAAAAAGGTCCACAAGTGCCATGCTTAACTGTACGTAATACCAATATGATGCAAGGATTATGGAAACAGCTTGTTGGCTTATTCCAAACATTCCAGCATACCTGTTGATTAGATGAGGAATCCCACACTGTGGAGGGAATTCACTGACTAGGACTGACTGGGAGGGCGAGAGAGATGGAGAGAAATGGAAAGAGGGAGGGGGAAGAGGATGGGGAGGGTTGTGTGTGTATTTGGAGAGCTTAGAGAGCACAGAAAATGATGTGACAGCTGAGGAGAGGGGAGGCAGGGAAGAGGAGGAAAAGGACGGGTTAATGTGCTCAGAGTGACTGACAGATTGGACACATTGGGACATAAACACTGCTGTGTAGTGGAAGGGAGAGAGGGGCACATGGGGAGAGAGAGGGAGAGGTTTGAAATACTTTACAGCTGGTTCATGCGTAGTTGACAGCAAAACAGGCGAGAGACAGAGAGGGTTGGCACAAGAGTAGGAAAAGAGTAGGTGAGAGCGAGAGAGGGCAGTGTGGGTCTCCTGGGAAGAGGCACACAGTCACTGTCCAGGTCTCTGAGGAAGGTAAACATTTATCAGTCTCCGCTATAAAGCTGTTGCACTACTGCATGGAACCACAGAGCAAAGACAAAAACAGCAGCTTCTATTCCAGTTTAACTACCAGTCTAGCTGAGGGCATACAGCAGATCACCAGTGTAGAACAGCAGTGAATTACAGTGAACAGGTTGTTTGTCAGTCTTTCTTTAGATGCTGACAAGACAAAGTGAACAGAGACGGAACGAATGAACAGAGCAACCTCCAAAATGACAGTAAGTAACTTTATTCCTGTAGTAATGCACATAAATCCAAGATAAATATTTTATACCAACACTTAAAATGACATTCGGAGGGTTATTTGATATTCATGCATTTTTATTGTTTTATTATTTTATTGTTTTTGTAGTGCAAATAAGTCATACCAGCAAAAAACAAACAAATAAATAAATGCAGCAAAATGCTGATATGCATATACTCACAAGACAGCTGAAATGACAAATGTGTTTTTGCAACTACAGTATATACTGACATGACATTGTAACACAGACATGATAACAGTGTCTTGATGGCTTTTTATTGCAACATTCCGCTGAGGCTGCCAAGGTTTGACAGAGCATGTTGTTGAGATTTTCAGCTTGTAGTGTTTACCGCTTTTACTTGCCTTCAAATTTGTTAATAGTATTAGTTCCTGCAGAGCTCTTAATAAAATCATAGAGGCTAGTTGTTGCACCCTGACTGCTTGCAGCTACGCCAAGGTCCAGTGACTAATTGAGGATCAATTGATAATCACCTCAGGTTACGAGGACATGGCAAATGTCAGGATGCTCCTGCTGCGGCAAATGTTTTAGATGCATCTGCTGACTTATGCAACAGAGCCACTGAAGCTCTGAATTATTGTGAAATGGATAAAAGCCAGTTGCAAGCAATTCTTAGAATTTAAGAAATTACATTCACTTAATTTTGGCATGAGCAGAATGAAGAGCAGCCAAGAACTTAAGAACTTAATAGCTATAACACATGTTGACAGCTCTTGTGAACAAAACCCAACTGAGTTTCAAATTAAAATATTTAACATTGTGCTTACTTTGAGGAGTAGTCTCTGAAATGGCATAGAAAGCATCTTTCTATTATCTTGTGTTGCCAACTATCTCTATATGCATATCCTCCAATAAATGTAATATACACTGTATATACTGTAACTGTGGATGTTGTCTCAGAATTGCATTCATTTACCTGTTTTTGTTTTTCACAATATCTGAAAAGTTGACCTTTTGGAAATGTGTATTTCCTACAGATATTGTACACTGACAATGTAGTATTAGGAATAAATGTATGAAGAGTGGATGTATTGAATAATACACACAGGAGGCTACTGGTACACCTGTAGAGCAGTATCAATCTGTACACCATTGATCTTGACATATCCCTACATCAGCTGTGTTTGACATGGAGCTGTCCTGCTCCTATCTGGGCCAAGCAGCACATTCTGACTGGCTGAAACCTGTTGTCTTATTCTTGGCTGGACATCAGATCCATTGCTTTGTCAAGTGGCAAGGCAGTGATAACTCAAATAATCCACTAAAATAAAGTTCAGGTGTCATACTACACTGTCTGGTCACTTATCACCCCTAGAGATTTACTGATTGATTGCAGTGATTATCTTAAATCAAATGTTAGTAAGCTAACCATCGAAAATGTTACATTTGCTTGCAGTGACCTAACAAGTGTAATTCAATCAAACTTAATATGAGGTGCCTATGACGCTCACTTACGCAACTGTAGCCTACATGTGGAAGGTCAAAAGTAAAAATACACTATCTTGTTATGATTATCTTTTGTGTTAAGCTGTGTGTCGTAACTATGCTCATGCCCTCCCTGATTTGCTGGGGTATGTGGTAGGGGATCTACTTCAAAGATTGTCATCACATATATGGGCTCATGAAACAGAAAGCGACAGCGTACATGGCGGTGGAAACAGAAAACGACAGCACCAACTGTTCTGATCGTCCAGATAAGATAAACATGTTGTCGCGTCATGTTCACAATGGAGAACAACAATCAGAAAGTGTTGGTTCAGTTAATATAGCAGTCATAATAATGTGGTCACAATATGTTTCCCTGCTGTCTGCCCAATTTATGCTGGGATAACCCTGAACCGTAACCCTAAAAAGGAAAAAGAAAGAAAAGAAAGAGAAAGAAAGAAAATTAATGAATGGATGAATGAATGAATATTCCTTTTCCAATTTTCAGAGCGCAATGAAATCTTCTTATACCTAATATGAATGGTATTTAACATAGGCTATTAGTATTGCAACTGACATATGGGTTTCAAAGTAAGTCCTCATTATGTAACGAGCCAAGTCGCTGGTTCAGGTAATGACATGTCAGCATGTGGAGGCACAGATTCTGACGAACCTATCCATCGTCAACATCAACACATGTCAGTCAAACATGAGCTTTCGATCTCTCTTCTCTTTGATATACGCCGCTGAACCAATCATCATCTGCAGACATCAAATATCGACACTGACAGAAATGTGTGTATGTGTGTGTGTGTGTGTGTGTGTGTGTGTGTGTCCTCCAGGCTGCAACAGCTCAGGAACTTGATGAGCTGTGTTTCCTGTCGGCCCAGTCCATGTCCAGCCTGAAGACGTCCGAACACTTCCAGGTGGTCAAGCTCCTGGGAGAGGGCTCCTATGGCAAGGTCATGCTGGCTGTACACAGAAAGAGAGGTTGGTGCAAGACCAGGTTTAATTTCAGTTCAATCATCGTATAAATGACTGTAAGAGTGTATGAAATTCCCATTAGAATTTCCCAATGCCATTATACTTAATTAAGAGTTTCGTTAATGCACTTGAACTCCTTCTGCCACCCCAAAGTCACTCGGGTGAAGCGATATCTCTCCACTACAGTGCATTTAGAAGTGTCAGGTTTCTCTCATGAAGAAACTACACATGTTGTGTGGGGTCAGCACTGCGGTAATGGAAGGGTAGAGCTGTCTTCTGATAGTGTTCACTTAACCTTTCGCGCTAGTGTTGCTGTAATGAAGTGCTTTGCTGCATTCTCTGGGATAGGGTTGCTGCAACTGGGGTGCTGCCTGTGTCTCAGGCACAACTAATGTAATGCAGCCGCCCCAAGGGGAAGTTATATTTGTTCACAGTGTCAATAACAGATAGTGCTGACATTTCATCAATGATGACAATTTTTGGTCAAAATTTGACTTTTAGTAAACAATATGTTGTCTCGCTTCGTTCCCCTCAGGAACCCCGATGGCTCTGAAGTTCTTCCCGCGTCAGTCTACCTCCCTCATCTCGTTCCTGCGTGAATACAACCTCTCCCTCTCTTTTTGCACCCATCCGTCTCTGACACGGGCCCTCGGCATCTTCTTCTCCACACCATCCTACTACGTCTTCGCCCAGCAGGCCGGTCTGTACGGTGACCTCTACAGTGTAATTGTGTCAGAGGTCAGTTCGGCTCATGTCTGACATCAAAGGCAAAGGTCTTCAGAGTCTTTAGAGTGCTCCCACTAGATTGCGGCAGGCTTTTAATACCCTGCTTAATGTGTTTGGCCTGAAGTGTTTGTCCTGAGGCACCCTTGCTTGCAAAATGCAATGTAGAGTCAGTGGGTGTCAACGTGGGGTCCGGGGACCACCAGGGTTCCTTGAGGGTGTTCCAGGGGGTCCACAGCAAATGGATGAATTGTTAAACTTCAGTATTATTTCTTTTACAAGAAGTTAACACAGTAAGAGAATGTGGAAGAATTACTATTTTTGTCAACTTTTCACTGTTACAATACTGCTACAATACAGATAGTCATGGTATTCTGGACAAAATCATATCCAACAATAAAAATATTCTCAGATTTGGGTCTGAGAGACAAAATCTCATCAAATGGGGGTCTGTGGCTCTAATGTGGACTAAATTAGGGGTCCTTGATATGAAAAAGTTTGAGAATCACTGGTGTAGAGGATGCAGAATAGAAGCTTACATGGATGAATGTTAGTTTGAATTCAATAACTGTAACTGTCCATGAGAAATATATGTCTGCACTACCCAATTCTCAAAGGGAATTTAATGGAGAATATAATAGTGCCTCTAACTGCTGACCCTGTCCTGTTGCGCTCTCATTTCTGTCAACAAAAACCTGAGACGTGTACGATAAAGACTTGCAGCCCGTCCTCTCCTGTGTTTGTGTCACTGCCAGTAACCTTAAGAGTCCTGATAAGAAGAACAGCCTGCTCTCACTGTCTGAGGGTGGAGTACATGATGTGCAGCAGGGATTTAGAAAAGGGACACCAACCACATACCCTTCAGTAGCGGACTAGAATAGAATAGAATAGAATAGAATAGAATAGAATAGAATAGAATAGAATAGAATAGAACAAGCTGATAAAACCTGATTTTGTTGGTCGTAGCACCAGTGATGTAGATTGTGTACCATCCAGACTCCTTCTTATTCTCATCTCTCATCTAATCTGAAGTGATGTATGCATGTATGTGATAGTATGTTGCTGATGCTGAGGCAGCACTGACATAACCTGTCTCTCCATTTCAGGAAGGGGTGGAGGAGGAGTGTGTCCAGAGGGTGATGTCCCAGCTGAGCGGCGCCGTTACACACCTCCACTCCCTGGGCTTCGTCCACCGTGACATCAAACCCGAGAACATCTTCCTGTGTGACAGTTCCTGTCGCTGGGTCAAACTGGGCGACTTCGGCCTCGCCCGCCCCATCGGCTCCAACGTCCGCGCGGTCTGGTACGACTCGCCCTTCTGCACTCCCGAGGTGGAGCCGGCCAAGGAGATTGAGAGGGAGAGGGAGAGGAGGTACAGCGATGGGAATGAAGAGCAGGTGGAGGACCTTTGGATAACACTGGAGCCCAGTATTGACAGCTGGGCCCTCGGTGTCCTCGTCTACTGCCTGCTGACTGGCTGCTTCCCCTGGGAGGAGAGCACCCACGATGACCGTGGCTACCGCAGATACAAGGAGTGGTTCGACCGTGAGGCCGAAATGGAGGAGAGGATCGACTGGAGGGGTGAGGAGGAAACTTTCATGATCGAGGAGCAGAACCAGAGGGCCAACCCTCCTCCCTCACAGTTTGAGGGCCTCAGCCCACTAGTGTTGACTCTTTTCAGAGAGCTGCTGCACCCGCAGCCCAAGCACCGGGGAAGTCCTGAGGAGATCCTCAGTTACCTGGGAGGGCCATGGCTGATGGAGACAGAGAGAGAGGAGAAGAGGAAAGCAGAGGAGGCAGAGAAGGAGGCCAGAAAAATAAGGGAGGGAGGAGGAGTAGAGGAGGAGCTGGTGAGGGAAGGAAGAGGGGAGAGATAAGTGTTACCTTTAGAAAATTGTTCAGGCTGCTGGGCTGGGAAAATTTGTAACTTTTTTTTAATTTTTTGACATAATGAAAAATATTGTTGCAATTTATTATTGTGTATCATTGTAAAATTGAATTGTATGTATATACTATATGGTGCTGTATTTTTCTTTTCTTGTAAATAAATCTACCATAATTAGCACTTCCATTGCTGTATAAATTGCGGTGTGTGTATGTGTGTGTCTTGAAGAAGTGTAGCTAATACAAGAAAAGCTTGATGTTTGAACCCACAAGCTGTACTATGATGTTTGTAAAATCTGTTATGTAACTGCTGTATGAATAAAATAAACCTGTTTGTACTTACCTAACCCCCACGAGTTGCTTTGAAATGCGCAGACATGCAGTTACATATTATGCAGTTATGACGGATGGCATTTCAGATTATCACCTCTAGATGAGCTTGTTGCACATTGGTTCATACTGCAAAATCATACATCTTTGGAGCAGGATGGAGATGGACCTCTGAAAGCACTAAAACACTGTACAGTGTACCCATGTTGCTTGATTAAGATAGCAGTACTAGTAGTGTCAGACAGGAGGGACTTTTAAAGCTCACATAAAAAACTTAATTAGAAAACCACCTATGTTTTTTTCTGTTTTGCTGCTTTAATTGGATTGCAGCATTTGGATCATTTAAATAGCCTGTGCACATTAACTCAAAATAATGACATGTATGCCACATTGTACAAAAACAAGAATTGTCTATTCGCTGCTTTGTAACAGGATTTTTTGCAGCCATATTATCAGCCGCAGCAAAATAAAAGCTTGTACTGATGAACCATCATGGAGGAAAGTGATGACGGTTTTTGTCAGGGCAAAGTAACAGGTGCTGCAGAACAGAAGAGCCACTTCTAAAATTGGACTGAACAATACAACCTGATAGTGATACTAACACTTCATGCTCTTCTTCCAAGCTCTGATGCCAACTCCAATATGCTACCTGCAGGAGGAGCAGAGAAGAAACATGACACACATTTTCGCTTACTGTGTCTATTCTTTTGATGCTAATGACCTTTACTATTCTTGACTACATGGTCGATCGACATGTTGACAGCAAAACAGTCTCACGTGAAATCTGCACACACGACAGGCTGACCTCCATACTGTCCTATATCTGTCACACAGAACAATGTGCAGGTTGAAAAATCACCTTCATACCAGAGTCATTTCAGAGATAAGCCATGACTGTGTAGAGTTACAGCGCTCCCAAAAGAATGCTGTGGTATTGCTGATGACCATGACTGTGTACTGAACACACTATTCGCCACTACTGAATCATCCTATCATGTTAACAACTGTCTGCAATCAATTCAGCACCATGCTAGCTGTAAAATAGAATCAGATCTAAAACACTGGCCTGGCTACACACTAGATACAGTTGGGCTTAGTTCCATTTTTATCAGCAAATACAAAAGTCGTCATCGAAAAAACAAATTCTCTCTCTTAACTTTTACACAGTGTGCACAGTATCAAATTGGAGTGGAGCCCTGTTGGTAGCAAGCTGCTAATAGGCAGTGTGGGTGTGTGTATGTCAGTGGGGCCTGTGCTAACCCCTGCTAAGGGCCACTCTAGATGGATTTATAAATAGACCCCAGGCCCATCTATTTACACACCATGCACATCATCACCTCCTTCTGACTATCTGCACCCCGCAGCCCTCCAAAACTCAAAAGTCAGGCTGCCTTGGCGCCCGCGGGCCTGCTGCAGCACAATCTGATGGAACACTGTGACCCAGCTCGCGCGTTAACCCCCTCGTCTCTCCCTCTCTCCTCTTTCTATCTCTGTCCCTCACGCTTATTCCTCTTCTCCTCCCATGCCACTTGGGCCTTATTTTTCCTTTCATCTTTCCTGCCTCCTCAGTCACGTCTGCTTTGTACACCCGTCACCCCTGATGGTCTCTCTCCCTTTCCCTCCCTCCCTCTCTCCCTCTCTGTCTGGACCTCTCTCTTCTCGGGTCACTGCTTACATGAGTCAAGAACAGCTGGCCTTCTCTAGTAGTCTGTGCCCGTGTGGCCATACCCCATGGTATGTGTGCATTAAAACACATTAACTTAACACCTCTTACCCCCTTTGGAGAGGGTCGTGCTTGATATCTCCTTTAGTTGGGATGCGCTGTTTTCCGGGAAACAGAGGGACAAGGCTCATGTGACAGTTGGGTGGGGAGTTAATGGAGGACCAGTCTGACAAATGGAAACACATGCTGTGGTGCAGAGAGACAATGGAGTGCCAACACAAAGATGCTGATCGAGGTGCAAATCTGTTGAAGCTCTATGAGGACAGATAGTCAGGATGATGAAAACAGGAGAAACAAGGACAGCTATACAAGATGGCACGTAGACTGCTGTCCGCATTAAAGCCCAACTGCAATGTCAGGGAAATGCCACTTTATTCACAAAATCATATATGTAATTCCTGTGGTCTAAGATGACAGCCCAATAAATTTTGTGAACATGAACGACACTCTTCCTAATCTAGAAATCAAAGACCCTAGACTTAGATTTGTAATGTCATTAAGATGGACATCTGTTCCACAGACAGCAGATTAAGAAATATGGTAACTGATGATGACTGTGAGACTTCTGGGGGTGAGGGTTTTCTGATTCAAATTCAGATTTAATGATACCACTATAGAATAAAGCACATTTTAGTACGAACATTCAAACAAACACCAAATGGGTCCACAAAATCTGTCTCCCATTCATTGCCTGTGAAGCATCTTCAGATTTTACATTTTGATGACATCTCAGCTTCAAGCCCTACTTATCTTTTTTCTGACGTTAAGACTGAGTTGTTCATGTACATTGTTATTTACTGGTCCATCCTAAGCCATTGGACAAATATACACAAATTCCCAAATTGAGTGATGTTTCTCTTTAAACACAGTTTGGCACCAAACAGAATGGATGAACGATATGGAGACAGCCAGCTGGAAAATGAAGTTAGATGTAATGGATATAAAGACAGATATTTGGTAAAAAGAGATAGACAGATGACACTACTGATGGAAAAATAGATGGAAAAAAAGATACCGATATCAGAGACAGATTGATGACCAGAGTGAAGCAAATAAAGAGTTCAAATGGCCGAATGTGTGAAATGTATCCCCCACAGTGCTAAGTAAACCACTTGGGTCATCACGGCCTGATATTTCCCCTTCACCCCCCCCCCCCCCCCCCCCCCCCCAGCCTCCTGGCTGTATCCAGCCTTGTTAAAGTTCAGCTACTTTAATTGCTTCAGCAGGATTAGGAGCCATCGGACAGATTCACTTGTAGAGCCTCAAATTATCTCTTTTGCACAGTGAGCAGCACTGATGCACTGCATGTCACTCGATCTTCTTTCTAATATGAGTGTAAATTGCTGAGTGAGTGTGTATTGAGTGAGGGAATGACAATGTGTGAATGGAAGAGTGCAGTTGCTGCCATGAGTGTGTGTGTGTTTCGCTTTAATGTGAATCAAATACAGCATAAAAAATATATTATCTGGGCGAAATACAGAAAGGGGGAGAGAAGGAGAGGGAGAGGGAGGTAGGAGGTAGGAGGGTGCTGGGGTGAAGAGGAGGTTGCAGGGAGAGAATACACAGCCGGGCCGGTCTGCCTCACGGAGAGGCGGGGGAGCAATGCCTTCCTACCAATAAACAAGTCGAGAGATTATCATGTGTTTACTATCTGGCATGTTTATCCATTCTCCCTTGCTTTCTGGCTGCCTTGCCACCTGGCTCCCTTACTCCCTCCTTCCCTCCCTTCTCTTTCTTCATCTCTGTGCTCCTCTGCTCCTCTCTCCTCACCTCCTACCCCTTGTGCCAAAGCAGAGTGAGCAGAACGGCAGGTTGATGTGTTCCCCGGGATTGATCATCCCTCTCGGCTCCTCTCTTGCTCTCTTCTGCTTACTCTGCCTCCATCTGTCAAGCTGTCAGCAGCCTCACCCAGTCGACCTTGTTAGGGCAGCCCCGCAGGCGCTCACCCCCAGCCTATGTAGCCCCGATATGTCAAGGGGATGATGAGTGTCTCCCTCTTGAACTCACTAGGCCTACCATAGTGTGACAGCCAGTGAGAGTTTTGTTGTCTGTGACTTCAGGAGAATGTGTGGCAATATTTATATTAGTCAAGTCCATGGAAGCCTGTGCAGCATCAGGTTTCCCTCCCTATGCAGCTATAACGGTCCCCATGAAAACCAACTTTTCAACACAAATAGTCCCTGAGACAATGAGCCATGATATTGACTATCATCTTTGGACAATACTTTGATGTACCATGCATGCAAAATTGTTTGGGATATGTAAAGGATAGATTATATTAATTAATAATCTAAGGAATTTTGTTTTACAGGTTATAATTGTATAACTAAATGTAGATGCAACCACAAATTGTCCACAAAAACATTCTTTTGGTAAAATTCCTTATATCCCAAATGAACTGTATCAACTTGAATCAAATTGAATTGAGTGATAAGTGTCAGGTATTTTTCTGTTACTACTGAACAAAAAATTTTGTCAGACACCATCCACACCATTTTCAGTTTTATATGAAACAATATGCATTTTCTCTGTTTTCCAGTCTTTTTGAAGAACAAGACACAATAATTTACATACTTTATTCTTTAACCTCAAGATTCAATCTTCAAGCCAACCATTCATTACATAACTGTTTCCCCTTTAATTGCATTTCATGGCATTTACAGAATACATGAATAATATGAAATCAACTGTCCAATGGCGTCCTCAAAACATAAAAAATAAATAAAAAAAAGCCTAGCATACCAGTTTGTATGCTGGTATGCATTGCTGGTATACATAACTACACTTTTGTGACTTGGCTTGTGAATCACATGTTTCAAAAATGCCAAACTGTAGGCAATCTGTTCATATTTAGATAATTTATTCCATACCTGCTGACCTGGATAGGACTGCCTGTTGAGGCCAAGGACCACACTTTCCATGTGCACTGCTCCACCTGCTGGTGTATATCAAGTATTGCAACAGTCAAATTTGAGGCCCCTTGAGCCATTAGGCATGTGTGGTTGGATCAAATGTTTGCTTTCATTGCACATTTCCTTTTCTCCATTAATATGAAACCAGATCCAAGCACAGTCCAGGAGAAAATCATACAGTTGAGGTTTAGAAAAAGCTACATTCTCCTCTCTTTGCACTTTGTTGGGAGAGGAATGAGAGCAAGAAGAGTAGCAAATCTGCTCTGTTCTATACAGCTGCACAGTGAATTCCCATGAGGAACATTTCCCCTCCTTTGATTACATGATGATAGTACAGATGTTTTACTTTCTGTATTGATGAGACACTGAGACTCTGGGGCTGTATATCTGTCTAATAAAATGGCTGCTCAAGAATTTGTGTTCTGTGTGAATAAACAAGGGGTGTGGGAACCAATGAGAGAAACTTTTCACATGAAAGAGAACAGATTGGAGCTTCACCCTAAATTTCTACCAGATTGGGGGAGGAAAAGCGTAAAGAGCAAGAAAATTATGATGAGAAGGAGGACAGGGGGAGGAGGAGGGGGAGGGAGAAGGAGAAGGAGAAGGAGAGGAAAGGAGGGGAAAGAAGAGAAGACAAAAGATTCGTAAAACTAAAGACATTTCGGACGACAGCAAAAGTTGTGAGTATGAGATTATGCTTAAATAATTATGCTTCTTTTATACGGACACAATTATGGCATTATGGCACATTCTGTAGGAAACACTGATGAGCATTTACTGTTGATACAAGATAAATCACATACAAAAGATATTAATGTATGAATATATTTTACTTAACATGAAATGTGAGTGATTGGCTGAATCTATTCATTTCAGAATTTCTTTTGTAAAGTTATGTGATTTGTGATCGCATGCAGAGTGCAGCAGTAAAAAAACATGTCAGTCTCACAAACAAATCAATAGAGGCTTGCACCAAGCTAAACCAGGACAATCCAGAGTTTAAATTTCCGTAATTGCAAATGTATGACTCTGGGACTATCGCAGAGGAAAACACATGCCATGGCTACTGACAAAACTGTCGCGCTCAAACCGGCCAGTGACAGTTGTACAGTCGGAAAGCAGGAATATGTTCTATGAAAAGAAAGCTGGGAAAGAATGTCCGACTGTAAGAAAGGAGGGGTGGCGGGCTGCTCAAATAGGGCACAAAAAACACATTCTTTAGAGAGAACTCATGTCTTGGACTGCAAAGTTACATTGACACATCACGAGAGGAATGATGCAGGGAGGGAGAAAGAGGGAGAGAGAGAGAGAGAGAGAGAGAGAGAGAGAGAGAGGGAGGAGAGAGAGAGAGAGAGAGAGAGAGAGAGAGAGAGAGACGACAGACAGACAGAGTAAAAACAAAAAAAGAAAGAAGAAGGAAGAAGGGAGTGAGTGAGGCAGGGAAAGAAAGACTGAATCTTTATACGAGGAGGAACTTTTAATACAGTCAGTTCATTATAATTAGATTTTTCTTCAGCAGCTCCACTTCTATGATTCTGGTTGTAGGCCTGTAGCAGTCTGAGAAATATATAAAATAGAAAACTATTCCACATGAAGCAAAATGATAACTGCACTCATGTATGACAATGATAACTTGTGTGCTATCCAAAACATAGGTCTACTTTTCACATCTACATTCTACTAGTAGGCCTGCACTTGGGGGAAAAAATTACAGTGACCTGGCATGTTGGGAACATTTATATGCAAGGGATTAAAGGAAACATAAATAGGATAAAAATCTGGAGTGAGGATATTGAACAGTTCCACTCTGTGAAATCACCCCAGCTCTTTTCCTCTTTGGTTTCCTCCAGCTCGTAAAGCTTACCTCTTACAAGTCGGAGTAATGGGCAGCCTTCCAATGGTCCTGCTCCTCTGCAGTTTCCACGGTAACTCTGCCAAACAGAACACACAAATCACCCTGTTTAATTATGGTTGAGTCGCCGTGTGTTTGTTTTTGCGCTGTGAAACACTCCCCTCATGTGGTTTCTGTTCCACAGCGCTCGCAGCTGTAGCCCAAGCCCAGCAGACCGGTAATAGCGCTCTTCTCATAAGTCACACTTTACATCAAGACACGTTATGTTGCATGACATCTGTCAGTCTGTGAGTCATTGCAGTGGGTCACGGGATAGACGTGTTCCAGAGCTGATCTTGTGTTGTTTCCTTGTCTCCAGTGAGTCCCGGGGCACCTGTCACCACCATCTTGCCACCCAGTGAGTGACTGGAGAGATTGGGGAGGGAGTCAAAACTGCCTGTCAAGAGTCTTGGCAAATACTCACCCTTTTGTAAGTTATGATGTGCTGCATCTTGTTGTTGTGTGTGATTCTACTTCAACATGCTATGTATCTCCTGTCTGTAGACTGTAGGGAGGAGATGTATCCGTGCACCAGGATGTACTCCGTCCACCGGCCCATCAAGAGATGTATTGGTGCTCTCTGCCTCTACAGGTGACCTGCAGTCTCTCTACAGAAGCACCTCTACTCCGTTTGATATTTATAATTCAGCCATTTAGCTGATATTCTTACTCTTCTATTCTATTCTTATAATGACTTACTGATTTATGGTTTGCTTATGAGATATTTATGAGTGAGCAGGTAGGTTCTCGCTCAAGGACACTTATGATGGGACACAGGAGCACTGTTTATTGGACACTATTGCAGGGGTCAAACCTGTAACTAGTCTTTTGGTTAGGTAACAGTCTAATCACTAGTCCACCCTGTCACACTAGGTCATTCTGCCTGTTGCTCACTGCAGTTCGGACAACACAGGTTTCTCTTTATGTTCATACTTTACTCTGCTTCTGACGCAGCCTTCCTCGTGTCTATGTGATCAACAATGAGATCTGTATGAGGACAGTGTGCCAGCAGGATGAGTATCTGAAAGGTAAGACACTCATTAGATATCATTACAAGCACCGTGTGCATGTGCATGTGCATGTGCATGTGCACGTGCGCACACAAGCATACACACACACACACCAAGTACATGACCATGCATTTTCACAGATAAACATTTCCCTCTCTCTCTCTCTGATCCCTTACAGCGGAGCTGTGCAGGGAGATGTCTGGATGGCCCAAGCGGCTTCAGAGGTCAACGTATAAGAAACGCTGCCGCAATCGCCGTAGCAACCCCAAAACCTGGGCAAACAAGGCCTGATGTGCCCAAGGTGGCGGTATGGCCGCCTGTAAGGATGGAGTCCCTTAGAGACACAACCCAGGGGCGTCGTTACAAAACAGCCCATAACACCATAAATCCTCCGCTCAACACCTGGTGGTCTCTCTCTCTCTCTCTCTCTCACACACACGCAAGTGTGCTGAGTCATATCTCTGTTCTTGTATTAGTCTTTTCTTTTCTTTAATTGTCTGTGAATATTGAAGGCGTGCTCATTTCGTCTGTTGTTGGACACAGATCATGTCTTCCATGGTTTACGATCCATTAAGTGTACTGTAGTAACAATGTAGGCCTATAGCAACACTGAGTCATTTCATTGTAAAGACAAAAATCCACTTTGTTGTGGTCTGTACTGCACTCACTGACAATCCATGTGCACTATATCCAATAAAGTATAATTAATTTGTTCACGAGTTGATTGGTTTATTGATTTGTTTTTATTAGTCTCACAAATTCTTTCCCACTGTGTTTATTCAATAGAAAAAAAAAACAACCAAATGAAAGTTAGGGTCATTAGGTGATATCTTTATATTTTTCATTTGCATGTCCATTTCCATATACATTTACATACACATATACAGTTTAAATAACAAGTAACATTTGGGAGAAATGCATATTATTTGAACAGTAAACAAACACTGACCAACATTGTTAGGGCTTACACACACTCGCACAATCTCTGTGTGATCCAACAACATACATCCACCATCATGCCACTGCTCACCACACGTCTGTCACAACACGCGTGCATGTGTGATATCACTGTAACCCAATCCATCTCCCTTCACATAACAATATCACAACAAAACACTGCATCTAACAAGGACTAGCTTGGTCCCACTTTGCATTGTTTGTGTCAGAATACCTACGGTTCAGTCTTCACATGGATTTGAAGTTCACAGTTAAAACTTGTTTGTGTAGTACAGCATGCTGTGAGTAAGGTCTAGGACCTGCTCACCCTCTCGTAAAGCATGAGGGGGATGAATCCGTCCCCAGAATAGCGGGACAGTGCAGAAACAGAGGCCTATTCATTGAGCAGGAGAGAGGTCATGACCTGAATGACTCACCCAGTCACAGCTATAACAGCCCTGTTGAGTAGAGATGACATAACATGGACTAAACATGGACTAAACCTTCCCTGTTTCCTAGAGGCGAAGATAAAAGCATAGTCTCTTTATTTCTCTCTTTCTTTTCCTAACACTCTTTCACATCCAACATAACTATTTCTTTGTATCTTTGTGTTGATTTACCATAGCCTCCAGTTGAAACAATGCACCCAGTGCCCAGGACCAATCCCAAGTGAAATATGCCTTCAACAG
Organism: Centroberyx affinis; assembly: GCF_046629955.1. Taxonomy (NCBI): domain Eukaryota; kingdom Metazoa; phylum Chordata; class Actinopteri; order Beryciformes; family Berycidae; genus Centroberyx; species Centroberyx affinis. The sequence continues at coordinate 89,152 of NW_027281538.1, read as the reverse complement.
CTGCAGCTCCAGTTGACATCTCCTCACTCAATGCCACAGTGGGGCTGTAGAGCCACAAGAGCCCACTAGAGAGTGCCAGACAGCACAAATACTAAGTAGGATGGCTGTGTTTCTTTCAAGTGGAATCATAAGATGGTAAGCTTCACTATAGCCTAAGTCTAATATTAGAAGAATCCTTGTGATAAAATGCAGACTTTACCCAGTACCAACTAGATAAGACAGACTAGCCTGTCAGTCAGTGCATATAGTTAGTCCCCAGCTGGGGGAAAAAAAAGCTACACACGAATAACGACGCCAAAGACAATAATTACAAACTACTGACAATATATACATTTACAATAAATATTCTCTGTACATAAAATTCATTCATTATTATATTTAATTATATTTCACCATCAGATTATCTCTATGATTATCTCTCCCACATCTCTCTGATAGATACTCTGCGATAGTAGTTAAAGTAGTAATTAAACGCAGCAAGAGGAGGAAAGAGGGCAAAGGTGGAATAGAAACAGGAATATGGAAGCTTGGGAGATAGAGAGAGGGAGGGAGATGGATGAAGATGGGAGGAGATGATGAGAAGAGAGTGATGAGGATGGAGAGGAGGAGATGACCTACAGTCCTAAATCCTTCTGGTTTGGACTGGAGTGTGAGGTCTGGATCTGGCTCAGGTTAAGATCAGAAGAAAGGCCTTGAGGAACTGAACTGGACTCAACTGAACTAAAACAAGCTGAACTGAACTGGTACAGGGGGTTACCTTGCTTGGCAGGGAGAGATGTAGGACCCCATGATGGGAAAAAAATGTAAAAAAGTGCTGCATTAATTTACAGAAAGGTAAAGGGGGGGAGAGAAAGAGAGAGTCTCCCTCACTTCGGGGATACAGAGTCAAAGTCTCCCCACAGGTCAGAGCTGGCAGTGGCGTTGGTGTTGGATGGAGCCACTGAGTTCGAGTTACTGGAGTCCAGGTCTAGCAAACAACCTGACAATAAAAAAAAAAAAAAAAAGAAAGACAATGCACATATGAAATAGCAATAACATATTAATTATGGATTAGTTATTAGTGATTAGATTTTTCTAATCAGTTTAACAATTCAGGCATTTAGGAATTGAAGAAATTATTTGTAAATTCCACTAATAAATGATTAGGTCTGTAGTGTTACAGTTACTTACCAGTGTCACTTCCTCCTGCAGGTGGCTGTATGTTATGATTGTTAGATCTGGATGAAGGGGGCGGGGCTAGCTTGCCTCCAGGAGGAGGGGGGAGGAGCCCAAAGCCACCTGAACTCTGCGGGCGAGACTTATCCCTCTTTTTTGATTGCTGAAATATGTACAGAGAGGAGAAAAGAAAAGGATGAGAGTGTGTGTGTACATGTACATGTGTGCAGATGCATGTTAGGTACAAGTGTACAGACACCCCAGCAAAACAGACGCTTACACCGATCAGAAAATAACTAACATAGAATGATTGGTGGAGGTTACCCCAATATTGAGAGTAATGGTCTGTCCCTCTTTGAAGCCCAGGTCCAGTTTAGGAGTGGAGTCTGGAGCCTGCTTAGAGATTTCATCGTCCTGTTTCACCCACCTGGGAAGGAAGAGGGTGGTAGAAAGACAGAACAAGGTATAAGAGTTTAATAAACTAGAAGCAATCCATTGACTATTGAATTAGTTGTGTTTAATGCCACACTGTGGAGCAGCTACATACTTGAAGTGGTCCTGCAGAGCAACATTGAAGTCAAAGGAGTCTCCCCGGTCTCCAAACCCAATGCCTATGAATGCACTGCGGCCTAATGCAGAGGGCAAAGAACACAACAGACAAGGACCAGATCTTAGAAAGGAATTTACATGGCAGTACACACAAAAACATACTAATCCCTGGGGTAAATCTAAGAAAATCTGTACACTAGACATAGACATTTGGCTGCATTTGCTGTAAAAATCATGCAGTTCTATCACGACAGTATCAATGCACTGGAGCATCCTGTTCAAACTTGTTATCCTATCAGTTATGAGCATATATAACTGAGAGAAGGACAGAGATGGCTTAGCAACAAACAGTCTCCCCACCACTGTCATCCTGGATGCGGAGCACAAAGTAGCGGCTGGAGTCACTAACAGTTTCCACGGCGATGCCAGGGTATTCCTCCACTGGTGCCTGGGCGAACAGCTCCCCTGCAGATCAGGACAACATGTTAATTAAGTGACTGGTAATATGGTCCATTTATCATGATGAAGCACTAAATACACTGCAATTTCACATTTACAAGAGCCAACTCTCCCATAAGGACCCTCCAGATTTACAACAAAATATGATCGGGAATGAAATGTTTTTCTGTTTGACATGTGACAGGCAAGGTAGGTACAACTTCCAATATTCAGAGTACTAAACATCTAAACTGGGGCAATATCAGTTATCATTCCAGGACAAATAGCCTACTAGTAAAGTCCCTGCAAGGCATTGATGGAGACCGAGAGAGATTAACAGCACTCTCCCTTTAAAATAAACTATAACAACTAGGATCTGGGCTGGGTCACCTTGGAATAGATGAGTAAAAGAGAGGGGGATGGTGAAGAGGAGACTATGGAGGGATGATTTATAACAGCAGCAGTGCCGGTAAACAATGCCCCCGTCCCGTCTGCTTCTCCCTTACCGGAGATCTTGTCTTCCAATTTCACATAGGCCACTTTGCCCCGGGCCGTCACACGCATGCGTCCCGTCCAGTCAGGAGCGTCGAGCTTCCAATCAGCTGCCCTGGGAAACACACACAGCCAATGAGAGACAAGTGAGCGTGATGGAGGTGAATTGGTGAGAGCGGTTTAAAGAGATTGATGATGGCACTGAGGGGGACGACGAGGAATAAAGACATTAGACAGGGCGAGGGATTTAGTATGTGTGTGTGTGTGTGTGTGTATGTGTGTGTTATTGTTATGATTTGTCCTACAGTCGGCGGCTAGTAACATTGTAACTCTACAGCTGGCTATTTCATATGTGAGAGAAATGTGACTCAGGCATCGGACGGGCATTTCACTCTGACCTAGGGCTGGAATATTACATCATCACTCTTACTCACTATATCACAAAGTAGACTTGGCACTGTGTGGCTGCTGGTTAACCAATCATGTGTCTTGTGAGAACCAGGCCTATGCTACTGTTTGGTTGGAGTACTACAGTCCATATGGATCCAGCTGAATTGGATAAAGCTGAAGCACCGGCCAATGAAAAAGAGGCAAACAGCCCAATGTCAACCATTTCAACAGTCACTGAATTTTTCTCACACAGTGCAATCTCCTTCAGTTGTGTAAAACCCACCTAACCTTATCATTATGTCTTTGCAGTAGCTATAATTTTAAATTAGTTTAGGGCGGCAGCATGGCCTGGTGGTGAGAGAGACCGCCCTTCAACCAGAGGACCAATGTTCAAGCCCAGTGGCAGCAAACATCCACTCTGCTGAAGTGTCCTTGAGCAAGACACTGAATCCCTTCCAGCTCCAGGGAAGCTGCTCTGAAAGCTGACCCTGCACTCCCAACTCCCTGAAGGTGGGGCAAGCAAAAAGAGAATTTCCCCATAGACGACAATAAAGTATTATATTATTAATAGTATAACCATTTCCTTAGCCAGTTACCCCTGCAAAATCTCTTTGACATCTAAGCAGTGTAAGCATTATTTCCCCTTTAACGTGCCATTGGATGCAGGGATACACACATAGACTGACAGGTGCTGACAGGTATGTAGCCAATCCCCGGCAGTCTTGTTAAACACCAACCGTCCCTGACAATAAAGCTAGAAAACCACAACCATTTATTATTTTCCGTGACCTTAGAGGCGCGCACTACGCACAACAAAAACAACCAACGCACGGTCGCTACGTGAGGATACGTTAGGGGACGAGCTCGGTAGGTCGGTGGGGGGGGGGGTTCCTCTCGCCGCTGCATCCACGGATGCTGGGTCAAACCGCTCGAGTGATGTTGCCAGGCTGCGACTCACCTGACGCCCCGGTTCGATGCTCGCGGCGGGATTCGGTAAACGTTGACATCAGGTTTCACACAGAGGACCGACTCGTACTCACCCTCGGTCGCCATCTTGACTTTAATTCAATCGGTGTCTGTGACGGTGAGTGGTGACCGTGTGGCGTTAACGGTTACGTGACCGTAATAGACCGTGTATTTGCGCACAACTTGTCTACCATGATCCACCACCTTCTCATTTTTACAGTTTATAGTCATTTAACTGACGCCCTTACATTACAATGAGCGAGCAAGAAGGCTGTGTAGGGTTTAGTGTGTTGCTCAAGGAGATTTGGCTAATCCCTTACGCCCTACTGTTACTGTAATTAGCTGAATACACTTTTTACATAAAGACACTACATATAGAGAGCTATAGTAATGCTACAGTAAGTTTTATAAGGATACTATACAAACATTACAGCAAAACTATAAGTCCCTGTAGGAATATTATAGTGATACCATAGGAGATACCATAGGAGCCACTATAGGCTAATCCCACCACTGAGTAGGCCTACCACAGGCACACTATATACCCCGTAGGAATAGTAAAGATATATTACAATGCAATATGATGCAAACAACACAACAGAATGTAACATGGCATATTATTTTATTGCACATGAACACCATAATATTGCAAAATTTAACAAGCAGCTAAGCTCTCATGACAAATGCCAACACAAGCTGAAAAGTTTTTTTGTTTGTTTGTTTTTTTTTTTTTCATCTCAGTTCAGTTCAGTAGTTGTAGTGATGGACCAACATCAACATGCCATTTTAATCGTAATGGCAGCACCAGTGGAGGAGATGGCGGGATGTGTTTCAAAAACCAAGAAGTCTGAACGCATCTCTTAAATCTTCTATCTCACAAGGCTGAGAAAGAAAGAAAGAAAGAAAGAAAGAAAGAAGAAAGGACAGGAGGTTAGAAAACAACATCATATCATTACTGATTACTCATTACTCAGCCTGCTTTGTTGGAGGAAAAGATGTAGACGTGTTTTAAATGACCTTTCCAATCATGGCTATTGAGTGAGCTCTTGGGTTTATTTATCCACTGCTTTTACCTGGAGGATGCGGTTGAGTTTCCTGGCCAGGCGAACAGAGTTTTGGTGCAGCGCATCCCAGCCCTTGAATCTGCTCGTTCTGTTAGCCACAAAGGTCTGCCAGCAGTAGAAGTAGTCTGAAGAGAAAGGACCAGACAGTGAGGAGATATAACCAGTCATAAATTTATGCTTTTTTCTCCTTAAAAGACTATTTCTCATAGTTTGATACAGTTTGATACAGCCTAAAAAGGTGGGTAAACTTTATTCTGCAAATTAAAAGGTGCTGTCTCTCTCTCTCTCTCTCTCTCTCTCTCTTTCTCTCTCTCATGCACACACACACACACACACACACACAGGTCTCCCCCACCTTTGTAGCTCATGACAGTGATCTGTACACCGGCCTTTTTCAACAGCCTCAGGCCATCTCTCTCGCGGCTGTCCTCCAGGTCGCAGAAGTAGAGGCGGGAGACGAAGATCCTGAGGCGGAGGTTGGGCGTCCGGTTGAGGAACTGGGCCAGTCTGAAGGAGCAGTCAGCGCAGGGAGACCAGGAGCAGAACCAGGTGATGGAGTAACTCAGCTTCCTCTCTCCAGGTCCTCCATGCCCCCACAGTCCAGGGCACAAGGCTCCTAGGTGGCGCAGGAACAGCAGCTACGGGGGGGGAGAGAGGAAAATGGGTATGGAGAAGAAGGAATAATTATATAGAGAGAAAATAAGCACCAGAATCCCATATTTTCAATTGTTGCCTCTGCTCTGACCCAGGCCCTCACATGCTCCACTCTGCCTCCATCCCTGCCCACATTACTCACCTCTACATGGCAGCCAGCGCGGTTGCGGAGGTGTCCGAAGTCGAAGGATAGGGAGTCTGGCCCCACTCGCCTCTTCACTACAAAGCAGAGGTATGTCTCATGCCGGCCCTTTGCCCAGCGCATGTTCTTGTAGTGGTAGATGAACTTTTTCTTGGCCAAAAGCACACTAAGGCAAAGAGAGAAAATTTGTTTGATGTGATCTTATTTTAGGTACTGACATGTGGCATGTATTACCTAAAATAAGTGAACACTATCTAGCTGACATAAAGTGTATTTGAAGGGTTTTGTTCCAAAACACTATGGATGCATTTAGAAAAATACTTGGTACCTGGAATTTATCAGTCAATATTTCATCAATAATTATGCAGTTCTCAAAAGTGTAACTATTCTGCAAGGTAGGGTCTTGGGTTGGCTGATAATCTCAGTAGTATTGTAGAGGGAGTTGTAATTTTATTCCAGCAATCATTTTCTTGGTGAAAGTGTAAGAGAAACTCTTTCTTCAAATTATCATTGTTTAGCTTCATTCATGCCATTCTATTTTCTTGCAAATGAGTTATTAATAAGTTCTAATGCAATGAGCTATAACAATAAACTCATGTAAAACCTGTGGTTAAGTAAATGTGAGTGATGGACAGTCAGAAGACAGCTAACCCCTTTCTCTCACTCTCAGTTTCACAGCTTTTAGCGAAAGTAGGACAGTTGTTAATCATTTCATTACTACTGAAACTTATTCATAGTGCACATAAGTGGCATAGTGTCATGGTCATTGTAATATAATTGCATTGAACAATATCTAATATTATCTAATATTATTATTAATATAGTCTCATATCACTTATAAAAATATAATGATATTTTGTAATTAAACTGTATGCATGTAAAGTCTGTGCACAATGTGTCAAATAGAAAGATACACATAAATAAAATGCATCTATTTTGCTCACCTGTCTAGTTTTGTAATCATTTCGAGAGATGGGTTTTTCTCATAGTCAATCGACGGGCGTGGGTGATGAATGGAGGTAAAAGAGAGAGACAGCAAGAAAGAGAGAGTGTGTGTGTGTGTGTGTGTGTGTCTGTGCATTGGGGGGGGGGGGGGCTGGTAGAGGGAGGGAACAGAGACCATATACATCTAAACATAAACAGCTTGCGTACACCGGAGACAGTTTCTGGTTGGATGGACAAATTTTTGAAAACGAAGTTTGGGGGTGGGGGTGATACAAATGAGATGGCTGGATCAAAGTTAGCTTGTATTATCATTCTACAAAACAATTAAAACTATAATGAATTATTCATTTGCAAAGTGTTTTTGTCTCTCAGTTAGGCATGGCTTTTATGTGTGCTGGAAAATAACTTTATTGCACATAATGATTGAAACGAAACCATTCTGTGGTATAAGAGAGGGCAATAAAGAAGTTTTATTGGGCAGACATTACACAGCACGGATTTTACAAAATAATCTGAGCGACCACACATGAACCCAGGAGTGTTTGACGTGATTTGTAACCTTTGGAGTTTTTCACATACGTCAATAAACTCAGCCAACTGGCTGGAACTTTCCAAACACTTGAAGCTCACCCAGTCACAGGCCCCACCACTCTGGTTTTCCCAGATCATTAAATAAAAACTTCCAGATACCTTCTCACCTTGATCCACGGCGGGATAACCACCCGACCCCTCCTGCTACTCAACCTTTCCACCTAGCAAGTTTCCCCCTCTGGGCCCCAGATTTCGGGGAGCCACGGGCGTTCCCAGACCTCGGAGGCCCTGACACCTAGCTAGGCCTGTGATTTGGGTTTTCCCAAACTGTGTCAGACTGGGAGCAGAACTGTAATCGACCTCCCTCACTCAACGTCTCTGCTAGACTGGCCGACCAGCTGACCGACCACAGTGTGTGGATAAATCTCACTCACCAGCCTTTGAACCATCAGATGCTGTCATCCATCCTTGCCAAATCAGGATGTGTTTTATTTTGCTCTCTTCTTTTCTTTGCTCTGTCTGTTTTAGCTCTGGCTCTGTCCGCTCATTCAGTGGCACTGCATGCAGGCATCCTGCTTTCCCATGACTCCCCTCACCCTCTCATGCACTCTGTGGTTTGGGGAATTCACCGTTTCCCAGGGTGGCTGTTTTTGGAGCTCATCTGTGTGTGTGTCTGTGTGTGTGTGTGTGTGTGTGTGTGTGTGTGTGTGTGTGTGTGTGTGTCTTAGCCATCTGTGTGTGAGTGTGTCATTAACACAGTCTATATGTTATACATCATCTGGAACGAATTTATCTAATTTATCCTATGATTGTGTGGTGCCCCAAAATTTAGAGTGATTCGTGTGTATGTGCGTCTGCATGAGAGAATGACTGAATGTCAACAGTGAGCAGCCTCACATCACACTGCACTGCTCTGACATGCACTAAGGTCTCTGCACATTTCAGCATGTGTCTTTTCGACTTCAAGAGGAGGATTAGATGCCAAAGTATATGTAACCACTTCCCACCCAGCTCTCTGGCTTTGACCACAGCTGACCAAGGTCATCTCACAGTCACACATGAACGCTCACGTGCACTACCACTCCTCTCGTGCACTGTGTGTGTGTGGTGGAGTAGTAGAGTATGGGCAGACATGGCTGTGCATTTAACCCATAGTCAGGGGCAGAAACCGGCTGCAGGAAATGCTAAGTCATACTTTCCGAAACCCACCCGCCCACACCCTACATACACACACTCACTCACACGCACGCACATACACACACACTCACACACAGCCATACCGTGCAGACGCACATGACCACAGTCACAAACAGGCTTTCTTTCCAGTGGCATGAACTCACATCTGTTTCCTGACAATAATAATAGCTACAGATCAGTCGGTTAGAGGCCCAGCTAACAGGTGTCTGCTCTTTGCCAGTCATGTAGAAAGAAATCTGACGATGACCAGGAAAAAGGAAAAAGACTGTTTTCACAAGGTGAAAGTGAGCTACCCACATACTTACTTGCACATGTATTGTTGTGTTATTGGGTGTGCATGCTTTTTAATAAATTACAATAGAAGGAAAGTGATTTTCCACTACAGAGCTATAGTGTGCATGATCAATAGATGTACTAAAATAGAATTACCTTTGTATGCACATCAGGGGGGTATGACTCCATTCCACATACATTAACATTGTACAAACATCCTGTGGGGTTGAAGCGTGGCAGGTTAATGTAACACAATACAATGTGACAAAGTCTGAGGTTAGCAGCATTCGGGTAGATTCTCAATGTGAGAACGAGGGCTGATAACCATATTCAGGTTAGCCACAGACGAGTGACACTGCATATTTCCATTTAGTCACATAAACTGCCATTTACCTGCAAACCACACAATTACTTGAGTTAGAATATATGCAGACTAATTCTACATATATTTGATGTACTGTGCTGAAATGTACGATACAATCACTGCTGTAAACACTGTCTTATGTTCAGGTAGGTTTAAGTAAATTTGCTTTCTTATTAACTATTAGTAATTAATGATTTAGTTAATTACTAATATTTATCACCATTAAAAACCTTGATGAATACAGAATCAAAAACTCAGGGAGGGAGGGAGTGGAAATGTGCAGACTCATAGACAGAGATGCATACTGTAAGTGAAAGTGAGCAGCAGTAAACAGACTGCAGAAAGATAAAAGCAGATGAATTCTGCAGATTCACATAAACCACATTTTCTTCGTATACAGTAACTGTACACCCTCCTACACATCTGTATGGTTGCTCACACACACACATATCACTTGCAGTGCTGAAATCTTTGTGAAAAGAACGACACAAACCCATTAATTTTAGAAACATACATTTTACATAAAATATTTTACTTCATTACAAACAACAATTTTGAGAGAACAGCATGTCTGACTCTTCTTGATGACATTCTTCAATTATTAATGATCAACTTACCCTTGTTTTATTGGAATTAGACAAGGTTTTCTGCTTTAAATAAACGTCATGATAAAAATATACTTAAAAAAAAACCTAAGAATCATAACAATAATACATAGAGTAAATAAATATTGGCATAAATAACACAAATGATCAAATAAATTATTAACTTAAACAAATATCATGTCAACATGTTGCTGCTATGACACTATTACCTTCAGTAGAGATACACAATTTGTTCCCCTGTTATCTCTCCTTTACCTTTAGTCACCCCCCCTCCCCCATTTCACTCCTGGATGAGTCCATCTGCCCTCCATTACAGGTCTTTGTAAAACACCTTGGTGAGGGGGAAGCCCAGAAAGCCTCTCTCTGGAGTCTCCAGCTTCTCCTCCTCATCCTCTCCATCAGTCCCCTCGCCCAGCAGCCGGTAGCCCAGCTTCCTGAAGAAGACCTCCCCCACCTTGGAGGGGTAGGGGACGTGGGCGTAGACTCTGTGCGCCCCGGCCTCCCCCTCTCTGTGCTCCAGACTCTGGACCAGAAGCCGGCCCAGGCCCTCCCTGCGGTACCAGCAGCCTACGACCACCCTGCAGATCCTCCTGATGCCCTCTCGCTTCTCGCTCTCCCGGCACACGCAGCCCACGATCTCCCCGTCGCAGTCCGCCAGCCAAACCTGCCCCGCCGCCTGCTCCCTCTCCGGGTCGATCTTCTCTGTCGGCATCTCCTTCTCCTTGTCCTTGGGTCTGATTCTGCGCCTTGGCTGAATAAAAGAAAAATGATATTACTGCTACGTTAAGAAGTCACCAGAATTTGTTTTCAGAAACTTGAAAACAATTCTGAGATGGAATGAAAACTACCCAAAGGACTAACTAACTTCAACAAACCAGCAGGCTAACCTTCTTTATCACCGGTGTCTTGCCACTGATCTTGCAGTATGGATTCGGCAGTGTCTCTTCCTGCGTCCCCCTATAGCTGCTGCCCACATAGTCCCAGTAGGGCCGACTGGTACCCAGGACCCCCGTGGCCCGCGGCATGGTGATCTTGAGAAAGACAATCAGCAGGAAGACAGGAATAGCGAGGGCCAGGATGAAGGAGTGAACGAGGCAGCGGAGGATTGAGGAGAGAATGGCCAGGATGAAGAGGCAGAGCGGACGAGTGAGGACATGGAGGATGAGACGGTTCTCTGTCCCCTCGCAGCCCTCCTAGAGAGAGAGAGAGAGAGAGAGAGAGATTGATATTAGTTGAAAAACTATTCTGGTACAACTTCACCAACTAAGAAGGTGCATGGAATGAACAGGAAACACTGGGAATGAGGAAATTCCAGCACAATCCCTGATGCACGCCCCACCTGCTGAAATGCATTGGTTTTACTAATAAATCTGTTCTCAGTACCACTAAGTGTTTCTGGAATTTCGTCTTTCCTAGATATTGATATTAGTTAAATTATGGCAAGAAAACCAGTACTACTACCAAAGCGTACATCATCTGTGTGTGCTGTACAAACCTTGATGAGGGCTTTGACTATCTCTATGTCGTCCTCCCTCATCCTCCTCATCACCACCTGATCCAGCTCCAGCTTCACCATGTCTAGGCTTTATACTCATACAGCAGGGCTGCTGCACCACCTTCTCTACACAAACACCGACATTCACACACTGGGCACAGGAACCCTAGAAAAAGACATTACATACCGTTACGATGAATGGGTTGTTGGGATGGTTGATACAAAATCATGCGGATTATGGACACTGGTGTAAACTGACAGACAGGATGGTGCAATTTTATATAATATACCGTTAAAATAGATCAGTGCATTTGTAAAGCTGATGAAAACTGTCCGCTTAGGCAATGTGGGTGCTCTGCACACTATGGGCTTAACCTACAATGAGCCAACAGTAAAAATGTACCAGCACACCCACGCTGGCTCCAAAACAATAAAGACAGATGGGGGATCATACAGAGGATTTGCAGCGTGCATGTTATCACCATTACAATACACTTCTACAGCAATGTTTGCATTGTTCCAGCCTTCAACTGCACTTTTGATGATAGTCATCATCAGAGGTACAGTAAGAGAGCGAAGGACCTTCTTCAAATCCTTATATGGTTATTATGAAGTGCTGCGGTGAAAACTGCGCCCTGACGCCGAGATAAAGCCCCTGCTCCGGCTCAAACCCCCCGGTCCGCTTACCTTCTGCAGCACCGCAATCAAGTAATGTTGAGGGCAGGGGAATAGTAACAATTTCTCGCAGTTTCTTGGGCAGTCCGGGCTGCTTTTGCACGTTTGATTGAATGGCTATATTCGCTTGCGTGGAGGTGGAATTCAGAACACAAACTTACTCGCTTGGTCTTCGCTTACGCATGTCAGATGTGGCAATCTACGCCATTTACGTACGTAGAATCAGCACTGCGTAAAGGCTACGTGAATGCAAGTGCAACGTAAGAAGAACCGTTCCCTGTAGTGACCCCCTTAGTATGTTTCTAGGTTTTGCAGGAGGAAACAAAAACACAAACTCCAAGGAGTAAAGAAAGCAAGAAAAAATAACTGATACAAGGTATCAACAGCTTTATTAATAATTACTATTTACTAATATCATTTGTGATGAAAGTGGGCCATATACAACATTTATTCACAAAACGTATTTACTTAATAAACAAACTGCCAATGACAGTATCATTGAAACTAATATATTAAGGAATTTTCCAAGGTCCATAAACAGCCTATTTGAATGTGTAACATTTCTAGTTTGTGGCACCATGGCATTACAACACTACTCGTCTAACTGCATGTCCTCTCAGTTCCAAGGAGACCTCAAACTGATGAAAGTGCTGACACACTTCATACACTGAGCACACAAATACTTTTACACACACACACACACACTCTCTCTCTCTCTCTCTCTCTCTCCCTCTCCAACACCCACACTGATTTCAATCAGTTTGAGAACTGCATTTCTTGAGAGTTAGGTATAGGTCCATTTCTTATTGTGTCTTCAGTTGAGGCAGTCTGTCCTTCGGTATTGGCTGTAGAGTTGTGTTTCTTTTCAGACCTCTCGTTTGCCTCTGCTGTTACACCCCTGTCTTTCACCTCACTCCTCTCTGAGATCTCTCCATCCCCTCGTCTTTCCATCCCCCCTTCTCCTAAGCTACTGGTGCTGACCTCAATAATGACAATTCCCTCTCCTCCTTCCAACTGAAAGATGCCTTCCATGGCTCCCCCGCCCTCGCTAACCCTTCCAGTTGCAGCATTGCAACCTGCCCCTTCTCCCATTGTTTCTCCCTCACCCTCAATCAAGGCTATCATCTGCATACCCTCCCCACTTTCCTGCTCCATCTTGGCCTCACCCCCCAGCTCAAACACCACCTCCTGCCCATCGAGAGGCACCAAACCTTGGGTAGGAGTGCAGGAAAGTTCCAGGCTGTTGTCTTGCCCTTGGCTGTAGCTAGCATTGGACGGGCCTCTGTCCTGTGCCTCGGTGTGGAAGTGAAGGACGAAGGATTCTCCCTGCCCACCCTCCTCTTCTGTCTGCCTCTCTCCTTCCTTTTCTCCTCCCCACTCATGCAGAAGTGATACCACCCCTCCCTTATCTCCCCCCTTTTCTCCCTCACTCCGTCCATCTGTCTTGAACTGCAGCACAAATGATTTCCCCTCTCCACCCATTCCTCCGCCCCCTGCCTCCCCTGATGCGTCCCCTTCAAACTGTAACACGTACGACTCCCCTCCCTCTTCCATATTCATGCCTTCCTTCCTCCCTCCTTCATTATCAAAACATAACACAAACTGTTTCCCTGCCATACTCTCCCCTGTCCTCACTTCTGCCAGAGTGGTATGGGGTTTCCCCTCCAGAGCAGCAGGGACAGAAGTGGAAACTGATGCTGGGGTGATTGTAGTGGCCTGTGTAACCATGGTAACTGTTGATGGGGGTCCTGAGGTATACGTTGTGGGGGTTAAAGTAGTGGAGGATGAAAGAGTTGGCACAGTAGTGCAAGATGTTGACAGGGTACAGTGGGACGCTGTGGATACAGATGATGATGATGTGGTAGTCTTAGCAGCAGTAATATTTGGTGTGACACTCGTCACATTACAGTTTGTCACTGACGCAGCTCCGGCTCCAGTCTGGTTGACAGGGGCTGCTGTAGGTTTCTGAAGAGCAGCTTTAGGTTTGCGTCCCCGTCTTCCCCTTGCTGTCCGTGTGCTTTTCCCCAGTATGGGCTTGGTCAGTAGGGAGTTGGCTGAGAGCGTTTGTGTTGGCGTGGCAACAGGAGTGTTTGCATTGTTGTGGTTGTTGGTGATAATGATCCTGGTCTGCTGTTGTTGCTGGGATACGGTTGGAAAGTGGGGGATCTGGGTCTGGGCAGGGTTTAGAACAGGCTGGAGTCCTGGGATAGTCTGAAGCAACGGGAGAGTCTGAGGCTCCGGGGCCGGCGGGGGGTTGTTTGTCGTAGGGACAAGAATCAAGCTTGGCTGGCTGCCGTTGGTGGAGGGGCACTGCAGAAGAAGGAAGTTCTGGGGCTGTGGGGGAGGTGGTGGTGGTGGAGGAGGCGGAGGGGTAGGCGTAGGGGCAGACAGCGGGATGAGCTGCAGGCCGCTGGCCGTCTGGATCATGAAGTAGTTCTGGGAGGTGTTGGGAGGAATATCTAGCGCTGGCTGGGACACAATCAGGCTGCCGTTGTTTCCTGAGGCCTCCAGGGTGATTGGGTTGAGCAGGGTTGTAGTGGTTGTTACTCCCCCGACACTGGCTTTCACAGCCACACCATCCTTACTCCCACCGCCGGGGCCCAGCAGAGTCGCCCCACTTCCGTGGGTTCGGATGTGCCTCTGCAGGTAGGAGTGCATGACGAACTCCTTAAAGCAGTAGGGGCACTTGAAGTCCTTGCGTGAGGAGTGTGTGCGAAGGTGGAGCTGGAGGTTGGAGGAGTGTGTAAAGCTTTTATTGCAGTGGGTGCACTGGAAGGGTCTCTCACCAGAATGAGTGCGTTCATGCTGTTCCAGAGAGCGGAGAGAGAAAAAAAGAAAGAGAGAGAGGGAGAGAAATGGAGAAAGGAGAGGTTGACACAAGATAAAACAGGTCTATTCAATTCAATGGGGTCAGAATGTAAATAGGTTCACAGTTGTCTCTCCAGGCTGTACTGACCTGCTTGAGGTTTGAGGTCTGGGAGAAGGACTTGGAGCAGATGGAGCAGACATGAGGCCGCAGTCCGGAGTGCATCTGACTGTGCCTACGCAGGCAGCTGGTGTTCTTGAAGGACTTGCCACACTCTTTACACACATACGGCCTCTCGCCTGTGTGCTGCCGCAAGTGGTACTGGTAATGGGAACTCCATTTGAAAGTCAGTGGGCAGTGAGGGCACTGGAATGCCCGTACGCCTGTGTGTACCTGGGTAAGATGTAAATTAAAAAAGAAATAATATAAAATTAATGTACAATTTGAGAGGATTACCATTCTGAGAGGAATGGGTCAATTGCACTTGATTCCCACTGGAGCCATCCATGCTAACAATGTAATATATCTACTCATGGTACAATAACGTGCTTTGGGGAAAAAAGTGTCCACCAAATGGCATATGAGGGGTTTGTTCCAAAAAAAAAAAAATCCATTAGCTGAAAAAATCCATTAGCTGAAGTTCATCATTCAATGTCTCAAAAATAGAGGACTGTAAAAGTGTTATCACCTTATTAACCACTGAAAGGATATTTGTGGTTATTTCCAACCTGGGCCTTAATTTTCTAGTTTTTGTCATTATTACAATTGATTGTGTTCAAATTTCTGTCACTGGAGGTAGTAAAGCTCTACAGTAAGATCCACAGCTTACTGTAGAGCTTTACTACCTCCAGTTTGCAGGGAGTGCTGCTCTCAAATAACAGCCACACCCAAAAAGCGAGTAAAACATCCTTTCAACACAATAACACTCACACTGCAATCATCCAATTTTCCGGACGGAAAATCGGATGTAGGTAGGTCCAATACCGCAATACACTTGCGTGTATTGCAGTATTTTAACTACATGTAGACCGATCAAGTACTCTGATGCTGTGATCAAGTCAAATCAACCTCCTAATGGTAATTACAAGTTCTGATATGACATGAATGCAGCAGAAGACTGAATGCGACAGAAGACTGGCAGCCAGCAAAGTAAAAAAGGAACTGTGTAAGCAACGCTAAAAAGCATCAAATGGACTAAACACTAAAATGTGTGATAGTTGTTAAATCACAGCTATTTAAATACATATGTAACTGTAGTGTGTGTTATTGTGTGTTTTATTCACTTGGGTTCGACTGTTGCAGATTGTGTTGGCCCTCTGGGTGTGTATTGGAGAGCAGCGCTTCCTGCGAACTAGAGGTATGTAAAGCTCTACAGTGAAGTGACAAAATTTTGAACACAATAAATCGTCATGATGGCAAAAGCTACGAAAATAAGGCCCAGGTTGAGTAGTTACCTACAAACCTCTAAAAAATGCAATTAGCTGTTTTAATTGTATGTTATCAAGGTTCACAAAGGTTCACTTTTTTCCCCCAAGTGGTGGACCTCTCATGTTGGAACCAAACTCTTTATATGTAGATTGCTTGCAACAGAAGAGTGAGCTTTACCCTCTGATGGATGGAGAGCAGTGAGGACCTCTTGAAGCTCTTTCCACACTCAGTGCACCGGTAGGGTCTTTCCCCAGTGTGATCCCTCATGTGGTACTTCAGCCCTGATGAGCCCTTGAAGGCTTTTCCACACTCTGAGCAGCGGTATGGCCTCTCTGTGCAAAATTTGTGAAAACAATAAATCATATTTCAATATCATACTAAAAAGCAAGGAATCTCTCTCTGTATGTGTGTCCTTTGCATATCTCGAGAACCGATCTATTTCACACTTGGCGGGTGTATTGCTGGGGACCCAAGGACGTGCAGTATTGAGTGTGAAGTTGTTTGGATAAGCGGTTCTCGAGAAAGCTGCAAGCAGCAACACCGGAGGCCAAGCAATTGGCCCGTTCCTAACAGGCATGTTTGAACGGGTACTGCACTAGTAGCAATAAAAGAAATAGGATTTTGTCTTCACCTCACACCCACTGCAACACTGTGATACTAATTATGATAGTTAAGAACTGACCTCTTGGGTATTAATGGTTATCAATGCATGTGTACTGACTGGAGAGTTTTCTGACAAGTCGTATGCATGGATAAGAATGAAAAACAGGGAAACAAAAAAAAACCAAATCACTTACTAGTTCCCTGGTAATCACAGACTTGTCATGTCAACCAATTAGATTTTTGATAATGCATGGCTAGCTGTGCATTGTGGGAATTATCAGCACAGTTTTTTTTTGGACCAGATTGCCTGGCTAAGACTACCCATTGTATAGTCATATTTAAATACAAATTTACAATTCATTTCAAAGTGCTGTTGTGTGCCTGGTCTGCTTTGGGAACGTCTTTACCTCCAGCGGGGGTGTTCTTGTTGGCTCCTGCCTTTTTGGGAGCCTTGGCTGGTTTGGCTGGCTGTTCCTCTTGCTCCTCACTGACAGCAATGATATCGACATGGATCTCCCTCTGGCCTTCCTGCTGCTTGTCAGCCTGGCTGGGGGAGGAGGGCAGGGGAAGAGACAGGGACAGGGAAGGGGGGCATACAATCTCAGCCTCGGCCTCAGCCAAGAGACGCTGCTCAGGGGTGTGAGAGTGCTGGTGGGTGAGGAGCGAGGAGAGGAGGGGGAAGGAGCGGTCGCACGCAGAGCAGCTGAACTGGGAACGGGACTGGGATGAGAGAGAGTGCATCTGGACAAACAAAAAGAGGAACACAAAGGGCAAAAAATATTTTAAAAATACTATAGAACCAACATCCAAACATTCCAGATATCTAATTTCCCCCCATGATATGGAATGTTTTAACAAAATGCCGTATTTTGCTCTTAGTGCAAGATACGGCTTATAGAGCTGTAATTTGTATAACAGTATTTTAGAGCAACTGTAACAGTCATTCTCACCAGTGAGACATGTCTGTTGAGGCCTCCGCTGGTCTTGAAGGTCTTGTTGCAGTAGCCACACTGCAGCCCTACCCCTGTGGTTCTGGCCTCCGGCTGAACGGTCTCGGAGCTCTGAGTCACCTCTGTGAAGCTCTGCAGCAGGTCAAACTGGGCCTGGGTGGTGCCCACATTCTGGACAAACAGGACAAACCAAAAGAAAAAAATATATATCAAAAAAGTTATATCATGAGATTTAGCTCCTGCAGTACTCTAGGATTATTTAGATTACATTATGTCATTTAGCAGAATTCAGCAGACTAGTTAAGATTAGATTGACTTCATTATCCACTTTCCTTGTAAATTTAAATGGAAGGTTTTTGTTTTCTCTCATTTTATTTTTCCCATTGATCCTATCACTTACGGCATTGCCTCCGTCTACTCCCTCCGTCAGTCCAAGGAGCACCTCAGCTGTGTGTCCGTTCTCAGCCACAGTGGTGGTCTCCACCACCTCCTCAAAGTCAGCCAGTAGGTGGCCCGCTCCCACCAGCCCCACCCCAACCTCCATCCCTGCCCCTGCCCCAGGCCCGGCCTCCCCACTGGCCCCATGTTCCCCTGGAGCCATGTGGATGGCCTGGTGCTCCTCCAGCTCGGTCCGTGTGCCAAAGGTCTGGTTGCAGCTGCCACAGCTGTACAGCAGCACACTGGCCCCAGTGTCTGTGCTCAGGTGAACCTCTGTCCCGATGGCCCTCGACGTACACACATCTGCCCCAGAGGGGGTGAGGGTGAGCTGGGGGAGCAGGCTCTGATTCTGGCCGGACGAGGTGGCGGACAGGAACACTTCCTCCATCCCTACCCCCACCCCGACCGTCCCCCCCTGGCTCACAAATCCCACCATGTCCGTCAACATGGATGATGTCACTTCCTCTGTCCCCACCACCACCTCCACTACCTCATTTTCCTTCCCCGTTTGCTCTCCTGTCTTCCCCTCCTTCCCTCCTGCACTGAGGTTGGAATGAGAGTTCTTGTGCAGCGCCAGGTTTGATGAATGCGTGAAGCGGCGTCCACACTCGCTGCAGACGTAGGGCCTCTCTCCTGTGTGTATCCTCATGTGCTGCCTCAGGTTGGTGGACTGAGTGAAAGACTTGTTACACACCGAGCAGGTGTAAGGTTTGAGACCAAGATGGACATTCTTGTGTCGCCGCAGACTGCTTGAGTTCTTGAAGGCCTTGGGGCAGCTGTCGCAGGGGTACGGGCACTCTCCGGTGTGCTGGCGCAGGTGATACTGGTAATGAGAACTCCATTTGAAGGTCAAAGGGCAGTAGGGGCACAGGAAGGTGCGCAGACCAGTGTGGACACTCTGATGGACCTGGGGGTAGACAAAGAGACAGAGATGGTGAAAAATCTCTTTAATATGAGGATTTTTTGCCTTGCTTACAAAATGACTCACCTGAAGCAGAGAGGAGCGTTTGAAGGCTTTGCCACAGTCCTGACATTTGTAAGGCTTCTCCCCTGAATGAGACCTGCAAAACACAACTAACAATCAAATAGGGGCGCACAACTGATTGTGTATAACCATATATCGCAATCTTAGTTTCCACAATTAGGAAATGTAGAATGTTGTCATGATGGCAATACTGAAGCTTTTCATTTTTAATAATTTAGAATGTCCACTGTAGTCAAAAATCGTCAAGATGGCGACATAAGATGGAAAAAGTGCAGTAAAATGTTTTTGTTCCTCAAATCATCTAGCCTAATAATCATTAGTTCTGTGATCACAATATGTAACTAAATACTCAGGATTCGCATTAATTAGCATTTTAGCTATAACTGTGCACAATCAAACACCTGCAGGCAAAGTCAGTCAACTGATTTATCCACTGATCTACCACATGGCTGAGGCAATACACTCCAGTTGCCTTATAAACTATGCATTACACAGTTCATGGAGCATACTGCCATCCATCCCTGCCCTTGTAGATCTAATAGTTTGAGTAAAGTGTTGTAATAGGGTTTGCAGGAGAGATAGGGATACTAAAGAGCTTATTTTGGATCGCTCAGATACAAGACTACAGTGCCCTCTGTCCATCCCTCCATGGAGTACCGTTGGTGGTAGAGCAGAGCAGAGGAGCCCTTGAAGGCCTTGGGACAGAGGTTGCAGCGGTAGGGCCTCTCGTTGTTGTGGCTGCGCTGGTGGTGGGTCAGCCTGGACGACCACCGGAAGCTCTTGCCACAGTCCAGACACTGGAAGGGATGGTCCGACTGCTCGTGCTGCTGGGCCGGGCCCGACACTGATGACGTCACCATCTCCAGAACCACCTCCTCTCCGCCCTCCACCACCTCCTTTTCTCCCTCCACCAGCTCTCTCCTCTCCCCGTCTTCCTCGCCATCCTCCCCGGAGCCCAGAAGGGACGGGAAAGGAGAGAGGGAGGTGGTGGACTGAGGGGGCAAGAGTTCTGTTTGGACCACTAGAGTGGCCACCGAGTTAGCCATGACCAGAGGAAGCCGGTGGTGTGTGTGTGTGTGTGTGCGGGGGGGGGGGGTGTCGTCAGGTGAGGGTATTCCTTGATAGCAGGCGTGGATCAGTTTTGGTGCAGTATCATCGTTTCTATCCCACTTTCATTCATTGTCTCTTCTGATTCTTTGACAAATTCTCTACTGGAAACCCCAGCTGTCTTTCCAAGTAGCTCAGAGCAATGCTGAAATAAAAGCAGAATGTAAAAAAAAAACAGTATTATAACTTGATAACTCCTGGAAAGACTGTCCCCTTTAAATTCCTCCCCTGCCTTCCTCCAGAGTCACTCCCTCCCTGCTGTCTGTCCAGCCAGTCTCCCCCTCCCTGCTGTCTTTCCCCTGGCCATCATTCTGTTTCTGTCTGTCCCCGCAGTGCGGTGCATACTACTAATACATATACAGAGGCTATAGCTAACTTACATATTAAGGTACTTTACAACTGTATCCTAATTTAACTCGTTAGCTTAGAAAGCCGACACACAACATACCCAGAAAATGACAGCTTTTACTATCAAAACAAAAACTGTTACTGGCCTGCAAATATAATCAAGCCTTCGTCAAATGCGGAATTGCTTCGTAAAATTGCTCGATAATGATGTGCATGAA
Organism: Centroberyx affinis; assembly: GCF_046629955.1. Classification (NCBI taxonomy): domain Eukaryota; kingdom Metazoa; phylum Chordata; class Actinopteri; order Beryciformes; family Berycidae; genus Centroberyx; species Centroberyx affinis. The sequence continues at coordinate 68,334 of NW_027281538.1, read as the reverse complement.
TACAAGTCGAGCCAATACTCACCGTGCAGCATTAACTCATCTTTATGCTATATTGTTGATATTATGAAAAGGAATTGGGTTCCGCAGTGCTAATCCACACAACCTTAACAATAAAACCCAGCACAAACTAACTAGCAGTTCTCCACCCGATGCCGCCTTCTAAGAACAGCTATAGCGATTGGCTGTTTCGGGTAATAAATGAACAACTACCATTGGCCGAGAGCTTCAACAGTCAAATTCTTCGTGTTGAACCTAATTTCTAATCTTCCAACTTGACAGAATGTACTTATCAATGACCTGTCTACTCTCAAATATCTTCAAAAAGGATATTCAACGTTTTATTCTCTTTAGATATTTATCTTTTCTATTCTCACTGTGGCGCACGGATTTCTGGGTAATGTAGTATTTGTATGCGTCTGCCCTACCTCTCGTCTTTGAAAGTCTGGGCCCTAGATTAGGTGGGCCATGGAGTGTTGTTGAAATTAAATTAAGATATACTCAATCCCATTGTGCACATTCTTTATTATTTATTTCACCAAGGCACATATTTCACATTGAGGCCAATCAGTGTGTGGAAGAGGCATCTTGATGGTACAACAATAATTTAAACATGATGATATAATAGTAAATAAGAATAAAAACAGTATAAAAGTACAAAAAGATAGGAGACTTGCTCCTCTGCAGCACAAAATAAATAGTTCCACCAAAGTAACTTAAATAAATAGTCAATACTGTAACAAATACTAGAATAGAATAATATTAAAAGGAACAAAAATGATAGTGATAGAATTGGTAAAGTATTCTACATTATATCGTAGAAAACAACATAATACACAATAGCATTGTATACAACAATTTACATTCTTGTACATTTATGTACACCTGTACAGAACTATAGTATCACAATACATAGTATTTTAAGGCTTGGGGTGTTTAAGTTAACAAAAAATCCTTTTCTACCCCAAGGCACAGGTTCAGAATCAGCCATCTCATTCATCCAAGAGGCTAATCCTAACAAGTTTGTGCAAAGAATCTAATCAGGTCCATCAGTGCTCAGCAACAGGGCACATTCATACAACTTTACCACAACGTTAGATATGCCTCCTCATGCAGAACGGGAGAAACAGGCACTGTCAATAGAAACTCAGCCTGTGGTACAAAAGAAACTATTCACGCTTTTCTGTTTGGATACCATCCTGACATGTACGGATAAATGCTATTTATTATGTAGGCGATCAATTGAAATGTTAATAGGTGATTGGAACATGGTTGGAAGAATCCATTAGCAACATCTTCTGAAACTTATTCTTAAAGATCATTGTAAGAGAGAGAGATAGAAAAAACCTTGGCTGTCCCAAATGTATGCTACATCTACTGGAAGAGTTATTGGCTGAAGAAATACATAACAACTAGAGTAAATTAAGTTAGTTTGAAACAAAATCAGTATCAGAGCTACAGATTCAGGAAGTGCTACTGTGTGTGCTTTTTTTTTTCATTTTTTTTTTCATTTGTTTTCTTGAGGATCAGTTGGAGACAAGAGAGAACGAGTACAAAGAAACAGGCAACTAAATTCACGTTGATAAAGAAATAAAGATAAGAGTGACACATTACAAACTTAAATAAATAACATTAAATAAATTACTGACAGTCAATAAATAAATAAATACATAAATAACATGGTCATGAGTAAGGCCTTTAGGAGATAGGTGGGGAATCATGACATGTTCATCATAGTTAAATTGGCAGTTTGCCTTAAGGTGAATCTTGACGGCCGTAACTGGCTGCAGTATAGTGCATCCTCATTGGCTCTGATGGAAAGACGCATTCCTCAACACACATTTCATTGGTTGAAGTTTGGGCTTCTTAGGGATGCTATTGACTACAGTGCACACTGACATGGTCCTGATTCCCCTTTGGCTGAGGTGGGACTCCATGCATCCTTACTGGCTCTGCAGCCGTAATATACTGTAGTTTACGGATCATGATTGTACTGCAGAAATCTTGGGCTTGAGGCTGATGAATGCTCGATATGCCCAATCACAGAAGAGTTTGAACTGCTGGAGGAGCTCGTGGGAGGACTGCAGGACGTCAAACTGATAGGGGAGCTGAGTGGGGAGTGAGGGGGACGCCGGAGTCACCCTTGGTGCTTCGACTCTCAGCATCTATGGGTGAAAAGACAGGCAGAAAGATAGTTTAGACCTACTGTAAACATATCACAGACTAAATCTGATGGTAATAGCAAGCTACTATGGAAAAAGGCACTTCATTCTGCTGCCAACACCCACAGAGAGCAAAATATGAAGACAACTGAGGATCAAGCAGAGTAACTCAGCTGTTACCTGACGGTGCAGTAGGGTGATGAGAGATTTCATTTCTCTGATCATCTCTCCCAGCTTAGGCAGTGCAGGGTGGTGGTGCTTCTTTGACACCTTGTTCAGCCACTCAAAGTGGTGCTCAAACAGCTTCAGGTCGGCATGCAGCTGAGAGAGTGTGGGCTTCAGCTGGAAGGGACACAGGAATACTTTAGAGAGCTGGAATGGGTGTGGCAAGATGTACATGGCATTTTGTAAAAACTGTGAGGATAGAAACAGAACACACACACACACATACACACACACACACGGACAACCTCACTCTCTCACTCTCTCTCTCTCTCTCTCACACACACACACACACATACATATACAAACAGAGTATCAGACGGTTACCTCAAGGTTGTTGAGGTCATTGGCTGCTCTGTTGCTCATTGCTGGCAGAGACCTGAACCTGTGGGGCTCCATGTCTGAGTCAAACGCATGCTCTTTCTGAAAGAGAAAACAAGACACAGAGCTGCTTGTCAGTAATTTGCATCCGCAAAGTTTGCGCATCCTGAGAGAAGTCACGGCAACATGAGGAAAGTATTAGTGTAGCACCTAGATTAGATTACTGTTTTCTGTGCTTAGAGACGGTAGCTTTCACTGAGAGGAGTGTGGTTGATTGGGTCAGTGTGAGTTCAGCCACATTCAGCCTCCCCAAACGTCAACAATAAGAGCAAATGACCTGAACCCACAGGATGTTTTCTACAAGGAGAGAGGAGAACAACATATGCAGTGACTAAGAAAGCTCAGAGTGGGACAGACAACACAGGGCTGTAGGGAAACTCCAGGGTCGCAGCTATAAAAAGATGGAATGACGCAGTGCCACTGCCCAGCTGTAGCTGTGCTGTAAACTGTGCGTCCAGACAGCAGATGCATCGCTCCCTGTGGCCACCAGAGGGGGATAAAGAACCTGACTGCAGATTTATGGAGTCCTACCGTACATAGGCTGCTGTACTCCGAGTACAATTTAGTATAAAGATGTGCGACTGATTCAGTAATGAATGTGAATAAATGCCGGTGACTGATGTGACATGCGTCAGTTCCAATCAGTTGAGGAACATAACAACATTATGGTGATGAGTGCCGAGAAAGGTTTTGTGTAAACAGGTTGTGTACACTACTTAATGCTTCCTCAACCTATTATGCAGTTTTTTCCTTGTTGTGCTGTTTGCTTCCAGTTGTTTGTGTTGATGATTTCAGTGTTGAATGTGCTGCATTGTCTCTCATGTCTCTCCATCAGCCTTTCATAAGAGCTCACTTATGTTTGTAGTCCAATGTTTTGTCTCCATTGCTTTTGTCCTCTTCCATCCCTCGCTTCCCTCCCCTCTTTGCTCTCTCCCTCTCTCCCTCCTTCTCTCTCTCTCTCTCTCTCTCTCTCTCTCTCTCCCTCCCTCTCTCTTTCGGACCAGGTGCACAGGCACAAGCAACATCACGTGCACATGTGCATGCACACACATACACTTGTGGCTTCTCATCCACTTCTCTCTCTGATCTCTTTATCTCCTGTGGTTTTTGCTCTGTCTTTCTCAGCCTTTAATTCTCCCTCTTATCCTCCTTTTCTTGCTCTCTCCATCGTAGATTATGACCTCACCCAACAGAACTCAGCATCCAACCCTTTTCTTCCTGAATGCAAATAGTTGAATGTGATAAATCTTTTTGATTTTTATCAGGTCACTTTGCTGTGGCGACCAAAAACCAAACACTAAACACCGCACCTACACAACCACAACTATTTACAGCACCCTCAATGCACACACACGCACCCGCACAAATGCACACACACAAATCATGCACACATATGCACATATTTACATGCATAGAGTATGCATGCAAACATATACATATGCACACACACACACACACACACATGCACACACAAACTTATACAGACCTATGTGTACACACACACACACACACAGGCAGACACACACACTTTACGCTCTCTAACACACGTCAGTTTTATTGCTTTCTTGCGGGGACTTTCCGTGGATTCTCATTCTATTTTTCTTTCCTATCCTTGACCCCTGTTCAGTGGAACTCCACACAAGAAGAAAAAAACAAAAAATAAACACTTCGTGTCACTGAACAACTAACACAGCATTTTTCAAAGGGGCTTATCAAAATTGCTGTCTAATGCCGTCCCCAACACCCTTTGATAATGCTGCTTCCTCACATCTGGCCCCCATATTAGACTACTGCTACACTGCTGTGTCCCACTGCAAGGGTACTGATGGCCTGTAACATTGTCCTAAACCAATGCACACACACATGCACTCACACACACACACACACACACACACACACACACACACACACACACACACATGCACACACACACACACACACACACACACACACCTACTAAACACTATCTACTGAACAAGACTAGAGAGAGTATGTGGCTATTTTTGATTTCATCCCCTGAACAAAAGAGTTTTAAGATTTGCATAATGCAAAAATAGAATCTGGATCAGTCATGTGTAACCAAAGATCCAGAGATATGATACCGCTTTCTTTTCACCTGTTAAAACACAGTGTGATATACGATCACCAGCTGGAGCCAAACCTTGGCCAAAGGTGTCAAATCTGATTTCCCTACCCACCTGACTGTCAACAACATAAGATTTCTGTCCAGAAATAAAAGTATGTGCAAGTGATTCACATTTCATGTAAAAAAAAAAAAAAGTCCCTCCAAACTTCCTTAGTCTAGCCACTGAGGGTAAACATGTTTGTATATCAACAGGCATATGATATACTTTGCTGTCATTCCACAGATGGCAGGCTTGGCAGCTCAGCCTTGGTTGTATAAAGGTACGGCCTTGGTGTGTAGCTTTGCCTTTTATTTCTCTATCCTATCCTCTATCATTAGACCATCACTGTAAATAGGTGGTTATTAAGTGATCTGCCAGCTTAATTACATAAAGACTAAATAGATAGGGTGTTTAGTGGGCCACCAATCAGGTGACCAGACCAGGAGGTTGCTGAGTCAGAACTGCCCCCCTTCTGTGTTCAATGTGGATTAAATGTGAGATCACTCAGTCAAATCTCCCCTGAGGCCTCTGCTGCCCTGATCTCAGCATGCAGCTGGACTCCAGCCAGTCCGTCATCAATGAAAGCAGCTTAACTCGGACTGAAGTTCTGAGCAAACCTTGTTCAAACAGTGTTTCTACAACACTGCTTGATGCAAGGTAGTGGTGTTTGAAGGGTGACGTTGCCTCAACTGAGAGGTCACATTAACACTAAAATCCAATTAGAGCAAGATCAATCAAGGTAGGTTCTGGTGCAATGACCAGCATCCTCTTCCGCCCTCACACTCCCAATTCAATTAACATAGGACCAGGGCCTCATTAGCCTATCCCCCAAACAATAGCTGAGATTGGTAATCATCATGACTTACCAGCAGATCTTGGGTCAGCTTCAGTAGATTTTTGGTCTGATTGGATAATCTATCCAGGTCGTGGAGCCGCCGCGGAGGGA
>NW_027281538.1:0-57500 GCF_046629955.1 Centroberyx affinis | reverse complement strand
TTTAGTTGGGAAAACTCCCCATGGACGTGATTTACAAATTATGCGTGTCAATTGCTCTCTTCCTCTTCCATTTGCGGAGCCTATACTCGAGACAGATATGGCTGTTGTGCATCTGTTGCTTTGCCTTTTATTAGATCATTAAAGGAGGACATTAACCAGCATCATTACTACAGGTTTCCTCTATTGGCTCAGCTCACAGAGCTGCGCAAAGGACAGGATGCAGGGATGAAAGGGAGAGCATGAGGCAAATTTCTCTCCCGGCAGAAACCGGGAGAGCAAAATGTTTAAATCAGCTCTCTATTAAACACACATTTACAAGTCTCATTTTGTTTGGAAACCAAACTCTATGGTATGTGACAAAACACTGTGTGTGTGTGTGTGTGTGTGTGTGTGTGTGTGTGTGAGTGCACGGGCACGTGTGTTTATGTGTGTGTGTGTGTGTGTGTGTGTGTGTGTGTGTGTGTGTGTGTGTGCGTGTATGCATGTGTAACAGTGAGAGTCAGCCGAAACCCACTCCCTCTCTGACTCTGCATCGTTCACCTGCTCACGTTCCCTCTCTCCCTCTCTCTCTCACTCCTTCCAAGCTGTCTTGCGTCTGTAAGTGAGGAAATCTCTGAATGAACAAGTTGAAGCAATAGGTCACAGACAGAGTGTGAGAAGGAGAAGAGGAAGGGAAGGGGGGGGGGGTACAGCGGGAAGCAGGCAACCCACGCAAAAGGAACGTTTTACTGTGCAAACACTCTTTCCATCTCCCCTGCTCGCTCCCTCCATCTCAGACTGGTGTTAACACTCTGGAGAGCCCGGGCCTGTCTCTCTCTCTCCTCCGGCTCCCTCCCGTTCCTCTCACCGCCATTCTCAGTCGCCCTAAACATTCTTTCCTCCCCTGTCATTGTGTGTCCTGTCTGCATCCCTCTCTCTCTCGCTCCCCATCTCTTCCTCTTTTCAAAGTGAGTTCCCTCTTACTTTCTCTTTCGCTCCCTCACTCGCTTCCAGTTGAGATCCCTTTCTCCCCATGTCCTCTATGTTTTCTCTTTCCCCGTCACACTTTCTTTCTCTCGGTGGTGGCGTAGAGCGGAGGGATCAACGAACTGCAAACAGTACAAGCCTCGAACAACCAAAACAATGCACACATAATCAAGCATAGGCTGAGGAGCCTGTAAGGCATATAAACACGTAATCATTTTTATCACCTGGCTGCAACATCAATGCCCCAGTGACCCCATATAGAAAAAGAGAAAGAGAGGAAGAGAGAGGGGAGAAAGACAGGAGAGGAGAGCGAAAGTGAAGATCCTATTTTTAGTGCATTCCTTGGCGTGCAGAAAAGTTGCCCAGGAGACATTACTTGTGCATTCTCGGTGCCTTTGTCAGTCTGATTCCACCATTTCTGTGGTGTGTTACTATGTGCGTGTGTGTCTGCGTGTCTGCATCTGTGGGTGTGTGTGTGTGTGTGTGTGTGAGTGATGTATACTGTATCAGAGCTGACCACTACTTGCCGGCGCCCCGTGCGTCTGCGTCAGCCACACACTGAGCCTGTTGTCGTGTTATTCTACGGAAGCTGAGAGCTGCTGACAAACACTCAGGGGAAACGGGGAGGGGTGTGTGTGTGTGTGTGTGTGTGTGTGGATGAGGTGGGGGGAGTGAGGGGGGGGGGCTTGGAGAGAGGAGGGGGAAGGAGTGAGAGGGGAAGGAGCGGGAAGACAAAGGGAGGGGGAATTGTGTGACGTTGCAGTTTGCCCTATTGAGTAACTTTGTCAACGTGACGTGACCTCTGTCACATGGGGGGTGGGAGGATGCCCTTTTGCAGACGGACAGACACACACGCACACACACACACACACACACACACACACATACATACAGACCCACACACAAATAAACTCACACAAACACGCATATGCTTACGTCCGTAGTAGTGCCATTACAGCTCACGCCAGCATTTAAAACAATTTATAACCCACTACCCGCTTTAACCTGACATGGCCTGGCTGTTGCAGTGAATGCTGACGCACTTCAAGCCCCTTCATCACTGGCCATTCATTACATTAACGCTCATTACACACTGACTATCATAAATCAACCTCCCACAACAATGATAACAGATAACACAACTTATAACGAAGCACGTGGGCAGCTGTATTAATTCTGAGATGGTTCCACCATAATTATCCATTTCCTGTGCGTCAGTCATGTAGAGTGTGTACATTTCATCATAACTAAGGGCAAACATAGGAGAGGAAATTTCATATCCGGATGTTATCAGTGTTTATGTTTTGAAGTGGCATGGGGCTGGATTGGGCAGCTGAACACAACAGCTTGGAGGCTGCCTGCATTTGAAATGTTGGGAAATGAAAACGACTTCTCTCAACATACAGTACGCTGTGCTTTGACCGCGCAAGGAGGGGAGGCGGACTGCAAGTTCACTGAAATGTCAACTTTGGTTTGAAGTCACTTTGACTTGAAAGGGTGCAAACATGGCACAGGAGATACCACACGCTGTCTTCCCTGTCTTCCTTTTCTGATAGAATTTTTTTTTTGCTGCGGTTGTTGTAATGCAGTTGGCTTCCTTGTATTCTGCTGTGGAAAAAAAACATTTACTGTAAGTGTTTATATAAACTGTGAACTATCTGTCCCTCATACTTCTATCTTATCTCCGGAATAGTGCGAGTGAGATATGGAAGTAATGTCTTTGCGTGCATTCTTCTTCACCACCATTATCAGTATCTCCCACTGACAGGTATGAGAATGTGAGCCATGTTTTGGATGCCCTGTCACAACCTCAACTTCTCCCTATTTTTATTGTCTTGACCTTAACCTTAGTTCATGGTGGGAACTAACTAACGCTTTGTTTGGCGTGCAGTTAGTGAACTGCCTTTATCATTAGAGGGTTGTGACTAAGAGGAATGACATGAAAGTTATTCTAATGGCTCTATTCTAGTTCCCAGTGTTGATGTGCACTTTGACCTGCTGCTGTTCCCAATTAGCCATAAACTGCTCTGTCGGGAGACATTCAAATGCCTTACATGTCTCCTTTTATCAATAACAGTCTGTGAGTCAAGGACTTAGAAATGAAAGCTATTCAGAATTTTCTATTTTTGGCCCAGAGTTCACACATGTTGCCATTACACCCCCACCGCCACTGTCTTTTTATGTCTCTCCCTCCCCATTCCCCCTGTCTCCTCATCCACTTTCTGTTCATCCATCACTCTGTCCATCCTCATCAGAAGGTCAGTGTTGGTATAAGAACGGTGTTGGGTGGCCTCAGTGTCTGCCTTGTATTACCGACGCCCCCGCATCTGGCTGGACCCCCGGCAGTGCCAGGAAGAATGCCAGGAATGCAAGGAATGGTCCACTGAGCGATTAGAAGGAAATTCCCCGCAATAGAGTGGACTTGGAGCCCAGAAACAACAGGCGCACTGACAATCACTGGGGAGAAAAGAAAGGGATGACGACAGAGAGTGGGACGGGAAGGGACAGAACAGGATGCCTGGATAGACATAGGTCTAGGTTAGACGCTAAGACAATAAACACACAGTAACAGCGGCTATTGCTAGGAAGATGAGAGGGATGACGAAGACAGAGTGATGACGACAAAAAGATAAAAAGAGCAAAGAAAGGAATGGGATGGGCTGGGGTGGGATGGGATGAGTGGATGGAGACGGGCGCATTGATTAGCGCTATGGAGAAAAAGTGCTAATGACCAGTGACAGCGCGATGGAAGGGATGGGATAGGATAGTGATGCTATGGAATAGAATGACTGGACAAAGATAGACACGGTAAAGACGCAAAACAGACAATCTCCCCAGTCCAAAAGGGTGATGAATGAGAGGGTCAGTGACAGGACAGGAAGAGGGCATGGAGATAGAGGCATGACACAGGAAAGGCAAACCCCCTTAATCAGCCTCTGATTGGGTGAGAGAGGGCAACACACACCTCACAGGCTGATTTCATAGCTGGTGAGTCCCTGGGTTTTGACTGGCAGTACGTCTTTGTGACTCACTGGGCTCGGCTCCTCTGCTGTGCCATCTGCAAGGGATTGGGTTTCAAGCCCAGCACATTTCAATGCCACTTTACTCGAACGGTGAATACAGCATTTCCAGACACAGATCCATATCAGCTTACCCCCTTCGATGTCCTACTAAATCTGACTTTAAATCAGTGTCTACTAACAAATCCAGTCTACATCCCCTCTGTCTGGCTACCGGTGCTGATTTGGGGGCAGTAGGTAATTGTTTTGAGCTGCTAAATTGCGCCAGGAAGGATTGGATTACCTACCACCAGGGTAGTCCCCCCCCACCCCACCTCCCCTACTCCCTGTTTCTCCTGGATTACATCAGAGTTTAGGCTCCTTCATCCGTGAGCAAGCACATACCTCATGGTCACAGGGGAGGCCAGGATCATGTCTAATGTGTTAGAATAGAAAGGCGGGTGCTAGGGAGATATGGAGGAGGGCAGGAACTGTAAACTGTTTCTATATATGGTTTCTACTGTGTAGTATGGAAGAGATAGGAGGGGTAAGATGATTGATGTTGATCTGGTTTCCGTGTATGGGTGTGTGTGTGTGTGTGTGTGTGTGGTTATTGTTCATATCTGGCCTAAACCCAACCTTAAATAATAAAGAAGCTACAAGGAAATGAAATATTACCCCTATAAAACTCCCCAATGTGTCTTATCTTGTATGGGAGTGAATCATTCCTCTAATATCATGATCACACCATAGGCATCTGCCAATTATAATTATAAGACAAGGATGGATAAACAATATTCTTGCCACAATCTGGGCTGCCTCTTGCAAATCCTGACGTGACAAAGCAAGCAAGTTGTGTCGTCACTCAAAGAACAGTCCACTCGGTCAAAGCAACATTGTAAAACCCAACAGAGATACAATGTGTGCAAAACAAGCTGATGAGAGGTAAAACATGAAAGTTCATTTGTACTTTATGCTGTGGTTTTGAATTGGGAGTAGAGTTTGATCCAGTGAACGTGGACAGTTCTGTCTGTCTCTGCTTTTGGGTCAAAACCTCACATAATGACTTAGTGTGGTTCCCTGGCTTTTTGACCCATCTAAAACAGCTGACACAAGGCAGATAGGTGGGTGTGTGAGTTTTCAGACTCTGAGTTGAGGCGAAGCTGTACAAGGCACAAGGAGACAAGGAGGAGGTTACTCTGTTTTTTTGTCAGTCCATTAAAACGAACCCCTGGGAAGTTTGGAATACTGACACAGCTGAGGTGGAGCCCAGGGCAGCCAGGCAGGAGGGAGGCTGTTTTTGTGTGTTTATGCGTGTGTTTTCCTTCACTACTGGGCCTTATATGTATGACCACAGGGCTGTCTCTCAACCCCTCAGCTGAGTGTGACGGGGGTTCACCCAGGGGTGCGGGGACAGCCCCCATGGGCGACCTGTAGAACACCCCTCTTATCCTCTAGGGAGAGATGCTGTTGAGGTGCGGTCCCCCACCACCCTTCACCTCCAATGTGCCGAATCAGTGGAAGGCAGAAACCCAGAGAGTATCCCTGACACTAATATGGAAAAAAGCCTGTTTGGAGCGAATATAAGGGCAAATATTATTCTTCCTGAGCGTAACCACGGCGAGCACCTCTGACCTGGCAGTGAAAGTGCTGAAACAAAAAGCCCAAAGACTTTTTCTGCTCCATCAAAGGAGAGCTACATAAAATAAACATGGCCATCAGATTACCGCGCTGAACACGGGGCCGGGTTAGCCCGCGTCGGCCGCCCTGCCGCCCAACCCCATAGCTCTATGGGAGTTAAGTGTGGGGTCCGCTCAGTCAACACCATGACGCAAAATGGAACAAGCCTCTGACAGAAGCCCCAGGCTGATGGAATAAGGCCCCTACCCACAGGCCCACAGGCCCCCCGGCCCGAGAGAAACACTCTGAGAGAACCAGAGAGAGAGAGAGGGGCAGGAAAACAGGAGGAAGGGAGAGGAAAGGAGGGAAAAGGTGGATGCCGACATTTTGGAAAAGAGGAAAAGACCACCAGGCCCAAATTGGTGGCACTGGCCCCCTCCAATGGAAAAGAGGAAAAGACCACCAGGCCCAAATTGGTGGCACTGGCCCCCTCCAATGGAAAAGAGGAAAAGACCACCAGGCCCAAATTGGTGGCACTGGCCCCCTCCCATATAGATACACACACACGCACACACACACACTCTGCCGCTCCAGCAGGCCAGGACAGACAGCCGCCAGTGGAGGTGAGGCTGGGGCAGGGCAGGGCAGAGCAAGGCAGGGTATGGTGGTTGGTGGTGGTGGTTGTAGCTGCCAGTGAGACTGTGAGGCTTAGCTGGCAAGCCCTCCTAACAGTGGACAGCCTCAGCCCGGTGGATCTGACCTCACAGGGGTTCTTTATATCCCCGCGTGTGCCTGTGTGCATTTGTGTGTGGGGGCATGCATGCGTACGCCAAAAAAAAAAAAGTTTGTGTGTTTATGCGTGCATTTCACGTTTGGGTGACGTAACCAGGAGAAAACAGATCTGTCCCTTGAGGAGCACCGAGGCTTTTCTCCTGGCCCCTCGGTCACCTCGCCGACCGAGACTCCGCCGTCCGTTCCGTCCACTCGTCTCCCCATTCCTCAGCCCATCTCCAGTCTCACCCACAGTCCCTCGTCTGTCTGCGTTTGACCGATTTCCCATTTGACTGATTTCCCTCCCAGCACCTCTGACCCTCTCTCCACCCGTCTGAAAACCTCACACAGATTCCTACACCCCCAGTCTGTCTTTCTGTCTGTCTGAAGAGATTCCCCTTCTCCCCTGTTTCCTTCCTGGCCTTAAATAAGGACTTAGCCTGGAGCTGTGCACAATATTCCACTTTTCCACTTTGTTTCAGTCTGGAGCTGCCTCTCTGGCTCTCCGGTGACTATGTCTCTAAAGCCAGGTTCTTAAATATTTTCAGTCTGGAACCCAAATGAGAAATTTGCTCTCTCTTCCTGGGAGCCAAGCTCATAAAAAAGCATATTGCCTCTCTTGCCATGTGGGTACCAGGAGAACACCCCCCGCAATTTGAGTCCTGACCCTTATTATAAGAAACCAGCTTCCACAATATCTGGTAATGATGACTACTTTGAACTTAAACCCTCACACTTTCCCCTCTGATTTCCTGATAGAACATGTCTCAGACCCTCCATCACTGGCTCTACAGTCATCTTGCTCTGCCCTTTCCCCTGACGTACGACTTGAAAAACCTCCTTATACTGTAGGCTTTAGGATGACGCAGGGCTCAGGTAAAGTGTTACCAGATTACAGATAGATACTGTGGCTGTGCCAAACTGTAGTTGTTAGTGTAAGTGTGAGAGCCATGGGCTCTTTCTGGTTCCTGAAAATGACTCCTGTGTGTATAACAATGAATACAATCAGTGTGGTCCACTGGGCCTCACAGCAACAGCATTGCATTACCGTGCTCGCCTCCCTACTGTTCTCTCTCTTTTTCTTTTCATCCCTCTCTCTTTTCTCCTCTGACTCAGCTGTTTTGTAGGAAACTCCGTCTCTTTGAAGAAGGGAAGAATCTTTCATTACTCGACAGCAGGGAGAGAGAAGGAAGGAGGGAGATGATAGGGAGAGAATAACTGGGCCATTGTCTTCAGCCCCCGTCCCGCCCCCTCCCTCCATCCACCAATGGTAATTGTCTTGAGCTAATTACAGAGAGCCGCTCCAACAGGTGTGGGACTCTGCACCTGGGTAAAGGAGCCTCTTTAGTGTGTGCATGTGTGTATGTGCGTGAGAGGGAGAAAGAGGATCATGTGTGTTGTGTGTGTATGACTGAGCAATTCTGGAGAAAGTGTGTATGACAGTTTGTGTGTGTCAGTGTTTGAGGTCACAGAACTGTGCGTGTGTCACATGCTTACTAAACCTGACATGTTACTTAATACTATTCAGACATGGGTCACGGTACTGTATCATACGCTACGAGACACAATATCACACAATCGGCATGGGCCTGTGCCCGTCTCCCACCCATCTGTGTTTAATTATAAGGCTGCAGGCTACATCTGTATTAGATTACTGGAAAGTTGAAATTAGCACACAAGCACAGTCTCACTCTCACTCATACACCGCATTGAATTTCAAATGAGAGTGATTACAGTCACTTAATTGATAAACTTAACCACAGGGGGGCCTCTTCAGATGATTCATAATCTATAACCAGCCTTTGTCAATAGCATGTTTTTTGAAGTCCACATAGTAAGAGAGTGGGGAGACAGCAGAACCGGAGACAACAGTGATGATGTAAGTAGGGGTCTCTCACGGGACTGATGTTTTTGCGCTTTTTACCGTAAAGACATTCATCTGAGAAGCTGACCGGAAGAAAGGAAGCCACTTGGCAGGAGGCCAAAGCCTTAGAGGATTGGCATGATAACGTGAGATTCTGGTGAAATAAAGACGTCAGAGGGTTTCACTCTCAAAACAATGCAGTTGTGAGAAAGTGGTGAGCTGTTTTCTTAAGACATCTGGCTGACTAGACGATGAACTTGGCTGGATATTACAGAATAGTGACAGTAAAGTGTTCAAGTTCACTCACAGCTGTTACTCACTCCACTTGATGACATCATCCGTCTGCTGCCTGTCCACGAAAACCACTCACTAATTTATGCTTAATGAGCTAGCCTACTGGACATTTTTTTTATAGGGCCAGGGGATATGCCACATTAATGAAACAGGAAACCCTACTGATCAGACCACTTGAGTGTGTCACAATAACCAAAGGGAAATGTAAATCTCCCCCGCACTTAAGTCACCAGCCATGACCTTTGAGACAGCTCACCTTGGTAAAGGTAGCCTTTGTGTGTGGTTGTGACAATCTCATTTGCTTGCTTGAGTCATTACTCTTTGCAAAATGCTACCATTATTACAGGAAATGAGAATGTGCCTTTCGGATCAGATGATAATATAGTTGTATGATCTCTCCCTCAGTCAAGCAAGCCTACCTGCAGACTCATCATTTAACGTCAAAGGGGGAATGAGTCCTGCGTCGCCACCTTGTGGAATGTTCCTTTGGTCTGGAAGCCGAGGCGAGTGCCAAACCCTAGGGGCCCTGCTGTGGGAAACAAGCTTGTCAAAGATCATACGGAAACTTTAGGCCTTTTAGTCTAGGATTCAACGTTTTATTAAAAACAAGTAGTTTAAAAACATACATGGAAGCCAAGTAAAGCAGTCAAGTAAAGCATGAGACTACATGGCCCAATAGACATGAGGTTTTACTTCCTGCTTTAAAATAAATTCATATTAATTCCAATACATTTCTCTTACTTGAAAATATCTGACTGTGAATAAATGGATTGATACTGAGACTTCAAATCTATTTCATATCACTTTCATGTTCCAGTTGATTTTATAAAAAAAAACAAAAAAACACTGCATCCAGGCAATGATTGGCCAACAAAACATGTACGAAACATGTCCAGTTTGCATTTTCTTAGGTGTGCAGCTGGAAGTATCTGGAGATATCCTGTTTATTTATCCATCATGAGACAAATGTTGGCTTTCTCAAAGCCGAGTCCTCTGATTGGCTGGAAGCTCATCCTGGTCGAGTCCCCACAAGAAGGTCCGGAGGTGTGTCACTTCCTTCTGGAGCTCAGGGCTTGGGATTGGCTGAGAGAGGTCGAGCCGAGGGGTCTCATTAGGCAGGATGAGAGGAGGATGGTCCAGGAAGCTCTCAAAGATGTCTATAAGATCAGAAGAGTAAGAATCAAAGTTAATGGCTTGACAGATAATCTCATTACTATTATTATTATTATTATGATTCACTGTTTTATGGAATGCTAAACCACTGATAACCAGCTGTTTCTTGAAACGGAGAGTCAAAAGTGATTGGCTCCGTAATATTTTTTTTTTTTTTTTTACCTCCACTCAGCTCTGTGCCTGGCGGAGGGGCCCAGGAGGCTGGTGGGGCCCTGGCTGGTCCCAGCTTGTAATGGGTGAGCAGGTGGTGCAACTGGGAGGGGATTAACAAGGCATGTTCCTCCAGTAGACTGGTCCAGGATGACTGGCAGAAGAGAGATGAATAGAGAGGGAAAAACGGCCATTAATATTCTATAGGAGGGTTGAATAGGCTAATAGGCTAACCCTAACTGCTCATGCAGCTATATTACCTGGATGAGGCGGGTCTTAGGCACACACAGAAAGTTGACTGTGACTGACAGTTTCTTCAGGAACTCAGAGGCAATGTCTCCTAATCCCGCCCCCTGCAGCCAGTCCAGAACTAGGTCCAGGTTTGTACGGATCTGGACCGCTCTGGACCAAGAAAACAGCCCATCTTAAAAAGAAGAAAAAAGATGGAGGGGAAGAGAGAGCAGGGATAAAGAATGTGTCATTTTCTATAGTTCTATATTCTGCTTTTCATGGGGATAAGACATGAGATCAATCTGTTATCCAAGACAGCACCTTCACTCTTGTGAAGCCAAACCATCGCCCCTAAGGTAAGGCTGTGGGAAAGCTGACCCTTAACTCGCACCCTCTCACCTCTCTCCAGCAGAGTATTGAGCAGGGAGGTGTTGGTGAAGAAGAAGAGGTAGCCAAAGGTTTGGGAGGTGAGCGGAGGGGACAGGCAGGCCTCCCGCGACAGCATCAGGGAACAACGGTACACTTCCACCAGCCCTGCCACCGTGGGGGGCAAGGAGGACACGTCATCCACCTCTCCTTCCCCTCCTCCTTCTTCTCCCTCTGCGTCCCGCGCTCCTTCCTTCTCCTTCTCCTTCTCCTCGTTGGAGAATGGGTTGGTGTCCAGGAGAGCCGGAAGGAGTGAGTACAGTGTCTTTGTGGACAGAGAGGAACAGAAACTCAAGTTAATTTGTTTTGGCATTGCATGAACGATGGATTGATGAATGGATAGATTAAGATGGAAAAGATTAAGATGGAGAGGATGGAAGGGAAGAAGGAGAGTTTTTTTTTTACCTTGGTGAGGTGATACACACACTGCTGGAAGGTGTGCATAATGACATCATCCAGCTGCGCCAGGGCCTCTGAGCATGTGTCCATGTCAGCCGTCAAAACCGGGTCCCCAGGAGCTTTAAAGAAACAATCATTAAGGTAAATTAAAAAGCAGGTGCCAACTTCAATTTCTATCTCCAATATGTCCAATTACCTGTAATATTTCCTGCAACTGTCATAGGCTCTAAAGGTTATTGTCCTCGCAGAACCACAAGAAATGCAAATGTAAAGCTCTAGTACTCACCTTCAAACTCCCACTCTTTCTCCATGGCCTCAACTTTGACCTGGAAGAAGTTAAGGAGCTCTGTGGCATTTGACATCCAGAACATCAGGGGTCGGAGGTCAGCTGACAGTTTCTGGACATTTGGCGTGCTGATTTCACTTTCCTGCTCTGTGGAACTGGACACAACATTACAGTGAATGTTGTTAGTGCATAGAATAGAATAGAATAGAATAGAATAGAATAGAATTTTATTAACGTGTCACTCCCCATGACCATCAAATAAATCAATCCTGGGCACGGGGGTTTCACTCGGTTATGAGTTATGAGTTATGAGACACAATACACAGTTAAAAACAGTAAAAGGTAAACACAAATCGAAAAGACACCAAAATGACAGAGAATAGATAATCAGATTCATTCATAAAGAGCTTTTTCCTACTAAGAATGTTAAGGCACGCTTTGGCATAATCATTTAAAGAATCGGTGCCAGTTATTAAGTTAATAATAGACAATAATAATAGACAATTTATGTCATTAAGGTCATTAAAACTCTCTAAATGAGAGGACAGTGTACAACAGAGTACAAACCACAATGTAAAAGAGCATCTGCTTCACATTCTACAGAACCATTTTTGCAGTGTGGGCAGAAGCGCTCATTTGCTGGTGTATTTGTGTATCTACCGGTTTACATAAAAAAATCACATAATTTTCAGTGCCAGGAGACTTTTTAAAAAGGTAGTTATGTTCTCAGTATAGTGCAATACACTATACTGTAAGTGTGTTACTCAACTTGCAATTTTTCAGCACCACAGTATTAGAATGTTTTCAGCACACCACAAAAATCTGCCTAAGACATAACAGCACAAGCACAAATAATGTAACATGAATCACTCAGCAGTGGAGGAAGTGATCTCTAAACAGAGGAAACATGACGTACAACAAAAATGTTCTTACTTTTGCGTGGGATGCTTATCCCCAAATTCCTTAATGTTATCCTGTGAAGAAAGTTGGAGACAGAAGAGAGGAGAGACATCTCGGCTTAGTGTGGGGGTGGAGGAGGGGGAGCAGAGTCGAGCCCTGGAGCCAGGACAATTACAGCACATTTTCCAGCGGGAGGGAAGTGACATCAGCTCATCCTTGTTCCTGTCCACCACCTACCAGGCCACAATGAAGGGCATATGTCTGTCTGTCTGCATTTCTGTCTGACCGACTGTGCCAATCTTTCAGTCTGCCTACCTGATGTTTTCCTGCCAAGCTCGTCTAAGTGTTGTCATCTCTCTGTCACGCACTACGCCTAGTGCTGTTTGCTAAGCTCTGGTTTATTAAACTATGGGATGGGACCCAAAATGCTTCATGCATTGCCTGTTGATAGCTCCTCATATGAGCCTGGCTCCCAGAGTGAGACCTCTAATGTGGATCTCATTTCAGGTCCAATGCTAAGCTATTGTATCAGTCATATTACATATTGTTGTTATTGTAACTCACCCAGACAATTCCTTTGATTAGATTGGCTGCCTTGAGTAATATCTGGGGTGTGAGAGCAGGGTCAAGGTGCCTGGAGGCGTGATCTATCATGACTGACAGGAGGTAGGCTGGAGCTAAAGGCCCGCCCCCAGAGTCTGGTGATGAATTCTTGGAGATAATCTCCTAAGGGAAAAATGAGGGACAAACATAACGTTAGTCCTCTACTTCACATTTGTATTATTCCTGGTATCTGGACAGTTATCATGAGGTTCTCTGCCTTCCCTTCTCACCTGTAACAGGGCGTCCGCATGGCGGGGATGAAACTTCAGAACTGCCTCGGTAGATCCCAGGTACTGCCTCAGTGCCTCCTGTCTGTCCAGCAGCCCAGAGGGGCAGCAGGTGGAGGGGGCATCAGCCTGCCAGGGCAGGGCCAGTGCCAGCGGCGGAGCTGGGGTCACACGAGGGTCACGGTACAGGAAAAGGAAGTGGCCCCCCAGACCAATCACATCCCCAGGCTTCAGAACTGCCTCCCTGTAAAGGGCCACACCGTTGTGTGTGACTGCCCCTCCTCTGAAGGGCCGCATCAGAGCTGGGGATAGGAGCGGATAATTGATGAACTTAACAAACTGAGATTAAGATAGAACATATCAAACACTACAATATGTATTCTTGTGTAATATGTATTCAAGTCTACAAGTCTTATTTTCTACAGTATGTGAATGCACAGTATGACTGTTCCAGTTTAGAATTTTGTGTGACACCCTGTTGCAACATGATTTGAGCTGGAGTTGTTTCTACCTTGTCCAGACAGCGTCTCAGGAACAACTGAGTCCCTCCTGACCAGTAGGTGTCTGGCCAAGAGGTCAGGAGCAGAAAGGAACGTGTCCACCTTCAGCGGCCTCTTCCCTTTCCTCTCTCTCTCTCTGTCCTTCTCTCTCTCCCTCATCGTGGGCTTTCTTCCAAATACATGCGTATGCCCCGCCATAATGTACAAAACAAAATCCTGAACAAAACACACACAGAGCGGAGAATGGAAGACAGGGAGAGGCAGGAGGGTCTGTTATCTTCTAAGTGCTATGGTTATAGTGATCTCCCATCTTGGAGATGCTAAGTTGAGCAGAAGGCGGTAGATAAGGTATGAAGTGTGTCACAGTTTGCTACAATGGGGACCTGTGTGAGGTCATTGTGTGAGATGGAGTGATGTACACAGAGGGGTTTTGTGCTGTCTCTGAATATATTGTGGCGGTATTGTACTGCTCTGAGGCTGTTTTGTGCAGGACGCTGAATGGGAGAGGCTTGTAGAGGGATGGAAACACTGATGGTATGTGGCGATTAGAGACATGCAGGTATGATGTCATGTTCAGGGTGTGTACATGCGTGTGCGTCTGCACACAGCGGTATGCGTCTGTAAGTATGTCTGTTAGTTTGTATATGTGCACATCTATGTGTACTCACTGCGCTATACTGTAGGTCAATATGCATGTGCATGTATGTGCATCTGTGTTTTCATGTGTCTGTGTGTATATGTGTGTGTGTGTGTGTGTGTGTGTGTGTGTGTGTGTGGGTTTGTGTGTGTGATATCATCCTGGTGGTGCATGTCTTGCCTTGCTCTGATCGTAACCCTGCAGCAATAGGAAGTAGGGTCGGTCTGTGGGTGGAAGGATCAAACTCTGTGACATCACTTCCAGGTCACAGCTGGAGTAGTCCTTCTCCTCCTCCATTGGCTGATTCGTCCATCTCACCTTACCTTCAGCCTTTGACCCTCTAACCTACAATAGTGGGTTAAGACACGTAGGTTACTTGCATGTTATCCCAACATAACATAACTTCCCTTATTGCACCCTCTTCCTCACCTCTCCTGGCTGTGGCGTTATCATGCTCACGATGTTCTTCCTGTCCTGCAGTCCTCCGCTGTTGTTCGGGAGCTTGCCGGTGCCGCGCGGGTCATTACCGACATGGTTGCCTTGGCGACGCCGCAGGCTGAGGTTCATGTCACTGATGCTCCTCCTGAGCTCTGTGTTTCTCCCACGGTGACCTCGCTCGCTCTCCTCTGCTCCGCCCCCTGATGACATTCTGCTCCTCCTCCAGCGAACACCTGTTGCCCGGACAACCAGAGGATAGGTCAGTTTGACCTATATGAAGGGCCAGATTTTCCTATGCACGCTATACCACACCTATGAGACAGGTCTTATACCTTGATAGTTCTCTCCCTCCCTCTCTCGCTCCTTTTCCCGCTCTCTCTCTTCTCTCTCATAGTCTTCCTTTCTTTGGATTTCGAAACGGCGCTCAAATCCGTCCTTAGGCCGCCACATGTCCACTAACAACAAGGGACATTCCCATGGGGCCACGCTTCTCCGGCATTCCGTCTCCCATTGGATAGCTCCATCTGGCTGCTGGATGGGCTTTCCAATGACATCACACAACAGGAAGTCCTCAGGGCTGTGTTTCTGGAGAACTGGAAGGTAATGGAGGAAGGGAGGGGGGATAATTATTTTTCCATAACACTACTGTTTATGTTTATATTAAGTCATTCCCAATTGGTTACACTTTTTTGAGCAAACTATTCCCAGTAATGGATCACAGCTAGAGGTCCATATGAGAGAATATTTCCCTCTCCCTCACCTGCGTCATCTGTCTCCTCCCTCTCTCTCTCAGTGTAGCGGGTGATGACCTGGGCGATCAGCTGCCTGGCTGTAGAATGGATGTTGGCCAGCAGGGAGCGATAGTTGGCCCCACTGGAGAGAGCATCCCCATAGATCTTGATCAGGCCTGGGGCAGAGGAGGAGGCCGGGGGCAGGTAGTGGTGCGATGAGGGGGCAGCAGAATGGGCCCAAACCTCCCTCTCCCTCTCCCCCACCGCCCGGTCCCGGTCACTGTTAGAGCGCCCTCGCAGGAAGAGGTGGGAAAGGCGCTTGGTGCGGGACTGGGGCCCAGCGGGCCGTGGCCTGAGGAAGGCTGGGGAAGGAGATGGGGATGGGGCAGGGGAAGCCAGGGAGGGGGTGGAGGCAGAAAGGGAAGAGGAAGGGGCAGAGGGGGCCTCGTGGAGGGAGGCTGCGTCAGAGCTGGTGGTAGACCTGGGAACAACAGAGGAGGGGAAGACAGATGGAGGAGAGAGGAAGGGGAAAGGAAGGGACCGGTCAGCTGTGAATTATGACTGACTAAACATGGACAAGCAACACAGACTAAAATAACACAGGGAAGTGTTGCAGGGTTCAAAGGATACGAATGACAGTTTAAGCAAGATAAGATGTCATCAATACATCCAATCTTCATTTGACAGACAATATTTATCAGACACCGAATGAATTATAACCGAGAAGTGGTTGGCATGACAGTCCCATAACCTGAGATGGATTATGTGTAACAAAGAAACAACATAGAGGCAAAATAGGGGATGAATAAAAATACATTTAACAGTGCTTCAGACTGACTTGACAGAGGCAGCGCTGGGCCAGCGACCCCCTAGCTTGGCAAAGTGTTTCCTGGGGGAGTTGATCCACAGACCCACTGGGAAATGGAGCTTTCTGAAGCGAGGACTGCCAGACCCCTCCATCTGACAGAGACACACACAGAGAGAGAGACAGATAGAGAGAGAGATGCAGGTGTTAAGGAAGAATATGATTTTTCCATTCCTGGATCTTGAAAATTGTCCGAATTCCTCTAATCCATCCCCACATTGTAGTGAGGAATGTGTGTCAGCAGTGGATGGAACAATGTAACAATGGAATGATCTCACCATCAAGAAATACCAACAGGATACCTACAGTAGGCTGTCAACATGGTGGATGCAAACAGAGAAACCAACCCCAAATCTCTAACAGTAAGGTCTCCTGAAAAACTATAGTGTGTGTGTTTCCCATTCTGAAACAGGAAGCATCTTTTGTGGGACTCGGGTCCAGCTGTCGCAGTGAAAGGGAAATACCCAGTCTAAAGGTCACTGCCTGTCCGCTCCTCAGTGTGACGGCTATGTAAATTTCCAGCAAAATTTAGGATCAGACTTGGTTTTTCCCTCCCAGGTGGAATTTGGGGACATAAAGGTAATCGTTCTACCGCTCAGGAAAACTACAAAATGAAGCATAACATCTGGTGAGGTTGCAAATCAAATGTGAAGCCTTGACATGTGTGTCCATACCTAAATTCTTCCTTTCCTTTCCATTATTATTCTATGGCCTACAGGAAAAATAGGCATATTCGTTAATAGGTGTTCTTTCCCAGATTGTGCAGTGGAATATTTTGAAAACTACAAAATCAAAATAACAAGAAAGAAATGCGTGTGCTTTTAGGCATTTAGATTCGGAAAACACTCACCCACAATCGCTTCTGATCCCTCTGTGTGTATGATGATTATCCTTCACCAGGGACGTTGTTCTCACCTAAATTCAAATACTCAACTCAAAGCAAATGTAATAAACCTGTATGTTTCTTTCTCCCCACAACCAAATTCCATTTTCCAACCTGTCACACATCTAGATATCCATCAGTACTTCTCACCGTCCATTAGTTCTCTCTTTTTGAGCTACAATATATTTTTCTTTCCTTTTTCTCTCTAACTTTCTCTCTAACTGCTCCCTCTCTCTCTCTGGTTCCCGGCCTCTCTGGGTCTATAGATAGAGAAACAGGCCCATTGTTCTAAGTGACAGAATTTCCTTCCTTTGCAGTGGACAACACCTATATCCTGAGTGAGTGAGAGAGAGAGAGAGAGAGGGAGATTGGTAGAAAGCTGGAGAAGGGTGAATTTACACACACACACACACACACACACACACACACATACGGGTCTTTGAGGCCTTGCTGGTCATACTGTATATACTGTACTTAAACACTATAAAGAGATAAAGAATTTAAAAGGTGAGGGGGCGGGGTTAATCCTGCCTAGACCTCCTAACTAACTGAGTGTGACTCCCACCAGGGGCACAGACACAGGGCATTCTGGGGGAGGGGTAATCACTTTTTAAGAGTTTTTTTATTTTCTATTTCTTATTAGCTACACTGCAGCAGTTTGTTATGTTGCTAATTGTATCTCAGGTGTGTGTTGTTGCTGTGACAATTGAATAAAGTATCTATCTATCTATCTATCTATCTATCTATCTATCTATCTATCTATCTATCTATCTATCAAATGAAACCTGCACCTTGATTTCATCCAAATACAGGCTAATAAAGCTATGATACATCCGACTGGTTCTCAGAGCCAGAATAGTTAGGAGATAATGCTGTCTTTCAGGAACATGGCCGTACAAATGCAGCATTGAGTTGTGATTTCTAATGAGAAGAGATATTGTGGTGCATCACAAAGCATACAGTTATGTCTAGAAAAGGATCCTGTTTGAAGTTTTGCTGGAAAGAGGATGAAGGAAACACTCAGACAGGAAGTTAGAGGGAGGGAGAGAGACACCTGTGACCTTTGACCTTGTCTACAACAGGAAGATGATGGCAAGAGAAAGGAGGGTTTTTTTAAGGAAGAAAAAGGAGCAATAGTGCAAGAGGTTTGTTTTTTACTTTTTTTGAAGCGTCTTCATAATCTGACCATGCAAGCCTCAGCATCCATTGCATACATAAAATGCTCAGCATTGATTCATACTGTAGTCAAGGCCCCGTTGCACATAATTGATTATTGTGCAGTGTATAAGGCAGTGAGCAAGACACATACATCTGGATGTAACTAGATGAGACAATCTGAAGATTTGGGTCGATATATTAGGCATGACACTCTGAACCCTCCTTTAGGTAGAGGAGTTTCATTCTACTCCTAACAGTTATGATTTGTCTCTGTTGCATCTGGAATTGAGATTAGATTTGAGGGCAGAATCAATATCTCTATGACAGGTATCTCACCATTTCTGTGCAATTATACAGATGACACTTCAGTTTCATTCACATGGCAGGTGCATGGTGTCTACCAAATATCATCTGCTGAAAAATACAGATGTGCTCTTCTCCTCTGAGATGGGCAGTCATTGTCCATACTGTTCTTTCGGGATATGCAGTCACATTGTGTTTGCCTGATTTCTGCAACAACAAAAATCAACATTTGTACAGAAATAAGACAAATGCATGATTTCTAAAGAAGACTGGTAAGTGATTATTCAAGTTTTTTCTCAATAAAACTCTAGCCTAGCCTGAACTGAATGTATTTACCTTACTGATTTTGCCAAACTGAAATAACTGTAACAGTTGGGGAGAATGTCATATTTGACTAGGATCATCCTCCAACGTCCCAGCATCCTGTGCGCGTCGACCAGGAAGTAGTACATCTTGCCGAAGAGGACACATCAAGACACAACTCAAGGTTGGTCATCGACAACTCATAAACATTACTCTCTTTAAACGCGTTTTGGGGTTCTTAGTTTTTTCAAGCAGTATGTGATTTAAATTGGTCAAAACGGGTGGAATAGCTTGGCGCCCTCAACCGTTTTACGATCAAAACCAGCTAATGTTAGGTTGGCGAGCTAACAGCTAACGTGAAGTAACTGAACAGCCTGCCAAGCTGAGCTAAGCAAATGCTATGCTATGCTACATGTAAAGCTAAGTTAGCTGGTTAAGTTGTGATCAAGGTCCGTCTGTTTGTTTCTGTCAGAAACGCGTGCAAGTTGGATAACAACCTAGCACACGTAACAGAAAAAATATGAACGAAACTAACGTTAACATAATTTAGCTTTGACTTAGCATGATAGATATAACGTTAGCTAACGTAAGCAAGTTAACGTTAGCCAGCTAACTTGTATGCATTTGTGTGCAGGTCAAAATATGACAGCTGCATCTGTTCATCTAACTTGTTTTACAAACTCACACATTTAATTTCAACAATAAATTAGATAATTCAACCTGTTCTTGGTTTCAGTGTTGATTAGACTTTAAAGATGGCTGAGACTATTGAAGAAAAGATCAAAACCTACCGGACTGCTCCCTTTGACGCCCGGTTCCCCAACACCAACCAGACCCGCAACTGTTTCCAGAACTACCTGGGTGAGGACATGGATTATTATCTTACTATGTTACGACCACAAGTTGATATGGCAATATTGCTTTTCCTCCCCAGTCACACTGACAGTCAGAGGCAGTTACTGCTCTGCAAAAGCTTTGACAAAGTTCATAAGAGCATCATGGTCATGTCAGCGTTAGGAACAACTTCCATATAGTGGTGAGATAAATCACTCGACGTACAGCTCATGTTGCATCTTCCAACAATGTTGGCTGGCCCACAAATTACAATGTGATTCACACCTAATTAAGGTTAGGTTTGTGTAGCGAACTTGTTCTGTCAAGAGTGGACATTGTCATGCTTGTACTGTTTGTTCTGATACTTCTTTGGCTTTTTGTTATGGCATGATTAGTCTGTTTGTTATGTGTATGTCTAATATGGGGTCAAATTATAAGTAACCTCAAACCTATTGTTGTTTTCTGCTCCAGACTTCCACAGGTGCAATAAGGCCCTGTCAGATAAAGGCCAGGATGTGGCTCCCTGTGATTGGTACCAGAGGGTGTACAAGAGCCTCTGCCCCATGAGCTGGGTATGTATTGATTAGCCTGAACCTGATCACATCTGTACCATTTTTATGGTGATTATATGTGTTCTGGTGATTAACATGAAACTATTGTGGATGTAAAACAGCAGTTATGCTGTGACAGGATGGTTTGCTAGAAGATGGCGCTAATGTTTTGTCAAATGTCTCCTGCAGGTTGCTAAGTGGGACGATCAGATAGAGGCTGGAAGTTTCCCTGGGAAGATCTGAAATGGCCAACTGCTGACTGCTGACCCAGACAGTCCACTTCAGGACATTGCACCTTTACCTCTGTGGTGTGCCTAAGGACATTTTTAAACCATGTATCACAGCATCATTGACGTTACTAAGTTGTAAACATTACACTTACTGTAAACACGCACAAGTTTCTACCCTGCACAATAAGGTTTGAAGTTTGTTACCTGTCTCCATTCTAAACTTCTCTGGCAGTGTTTGTCCAATAAATCTGGTAAAAATTGAATTGACATGATGTTACTCATTATAAAATTGCATTCCTCTGTATTGGATTGATCTTGGGGTTATTTCACCAAGCCAGACTTACTTAAGTCTCCGGTATAATTTCATTTCACAAGCAAGCTTGGATGGATGCCAGTTACATTACTATGGTAAGTTATGCATAGATGTAACATGGTTAAGCCCAACTCACTGACTGCTTATTTTCCAGCCTAATTAGTGTTACTATGGATCCACACCATCAATCAAGTTGATCAGGCTGTTTTTTGGCAGCTGATGCCTTTTGTACTAATATTTATAGTTTTACCTTTATAGTTTTTGTGACTAAATATAAAGTTAGGCTGTCCGATATACAATCAACCTATACAGGCTTATCTTTTACATAGGTACTCCAGACAATGGTACTGCATTGTGTTGCAAGTATTGTGCTGAAAAACCTGCTACATTAAGTGAATAGGCTTTAAGGTTCACAATTCTTTAGGCATGGTATCATGTGGGGTGTTTGCCCTCTGTCTACACTCTGTTTAGATGGATTCAACTGAAATTAAGATAATTAGGAATAAGGAACATATTGCTACAGTTCTCTTTTTTTTTACCCATGACAGCTGTATTGACTTTGTGGTAATACTGTGTTTGTAGTTCTATAATGTTGAATGATGAGTTGTTGATCTGTGGAGGAATGCTGTCATCGGATGCGCGGGCTTCACTTGATTACTCACCACAGCCTTCAGTTTTCTTAATTTAATAGCAGCCGCGTGCTGCTATTAAAAACGGAATTAGTCCAGACTACAGTATAAGCTATTGTCAGCACGGTAACCGAAGTGAGGCTTTCTCCGGTCAACGTCGCTTTTTAGTCACCTTTGTGAATACTCAGGTCTATCTACTGTGTAGCCAATGCAAAGTTGACTATAGCAGACTGTTTCCAGAAGGTGGCAGTGGATACGAAATTAGCCAATGAACAAGCATTCTGATTTTTGGTGTAATTGCCCTTTGTTGACGCGCTGTGGCACAGTTGGACCGGAGCGGTACATCCAAGGCCAAACACAACGAGCTGTTTGCTGTTTATTAAAAATAAGGCGCGGTTTGTTGATGATGTGTAATTTACTGTCAGCCCCTGAGGATCAGTCTTTTCCTGGGAAATGATTGGATTGATTCGTGTTGTGTGAAATGATTAAATCTGGAAACAAACAAATCCTGTTTGTTTTCAGCAGAGATGGATTGTGGAAGTGCACCTAAATCGCCCTACACCCCCTGCTTTCTACAATAGAGGCCGTTTGAATGATATCATTTATGACGTGAAATTTTACAGGTAAGGCCTACAGAAGACCTACTGTATGAACCAGCTTCACAGACATTATAAATGAATACTAAACTGAACTTTAGGCTTTTGAAAAGTCATGATAATCAGGATTAGGCTATAGCCTACTTCCTATTCAATATCACACTATAGCTTTTATGGTAGGCCTATCTATCCTGAATGATGTTGGATTTCAATTAAACGGCGATGAAATGTATGTTTAATCAAAATGATCAAAAACATGCTTAATTCATGCTCTTCATACAAATGTCCAACAGGATCTAGAA
Source organism: Centroberyx affinis (assembly GCF_046629955.1). Lineage (NCBI taxonomy): Eukaryota > Metazoa > Chordata > Actinopteri > Beryciformes > Berycidae > Centroberyx > Centroberyx affinis. Next base: position 35,318 of record NW_027281538.1, on the reverse strand, counting down.
GGCGGGGCAGTCTGCCACTCTGCCTCCACCGGTGTAATTACTAGGCTACCTTTCTCTCTAACTTTGTATGATTATTGTATATTAAGTATCACTCAGATTTCTCGTGGATATTTCGACACAGCCTCTATCTTTTGCAGGATTTTTTTTAAGCACTTGTTTCTCACTGCGTAGACCTACTTTACACAATGGTAAGTAGAGTATTTTTGTCCCCGAGGAAGAAGGGTCATTGCGTGCGGGGCAACGGTCAAATAAAGTCTTAAATTCATGAAATGCAGCATTATGCTTTCCTTTTATGTGTCTTGTATCAACAGTGGCAGCAGTGAGACTCCCGTCCCAGAAGAGGGGGACAGATTTCCCTTTAGCTTCAGCTCACCAGCTTCAGTGTTGTCGGGTCTTCAGCTATGCCAGCTATGCCAGTCTGTCGTGTTGGGACACGCCGGCGTAGGTGTGTGTTGCCCTGGTCTGTGTGTTTGTAGACTAAATACATTCCTCTGCAGACTTTGGGAGTCATTCAGTATTTACCGTTCAACACGTCTTTAAGCTTTGTTCTGCCTTTGACGCTGCAGGTGAACTTGCACAAACATGAAGGAAAATCTGCCCCTGGTCATGTAAAGGCCGAGATGATTCAATACCCACCGATAAACACACGGTGGCACTGTTGCATAAAACTTTGATAATCAGAAACTAAACCCATCAAACAGGCCACGGACAGTGAAAACTTTAGGCCTACTGTCCTGCGCTGACAGTCCAGTCAGCAATTGTTATTATTTTGAAAAAAAAAATGTAATAGCAAATAGAAAAATCACTGGGTACTCATACTAAATACAGTTGCAAGACAAATAGCTAAGAAATAAGCAAAGTGGAACTCAAGGTAACGTTTTTAAACAGGAAAAAAAAGTTTTATTTTGAAGCAATTCAAAATCCCAACATGGTTTTGACGTGGCGCCTTCATCAGTGGGGAAGACAATTGCATTGTAATGTTCAGACTCATTTTCCCCTTACTGGTTTCAATTTTTTTCTAATTTATTTGAAACTACAGGATGTGGTTCATAATGGGCTGTGTGTGTGTGTGTGTGTGTGTGTGTGAGAGAGAGAGAGGGAGTGAGGGAGTGAGTGACTGACTGAGCGCACGTAACTGTTCTCACTTCCTTTTCTCTCCCTGCCCTGTCTCTCTCCCTCTCCTCTACAGATGGTTTATAATTTGATTTGCTCACTGGGGCCATGTCACTGGTGGAGATGCTGCAGGATTGGTTTCCTTGGCAACCGCTCCTAGACTACAGATAGTTTGAACTATGAATGACCAGAGTGGACTGTCTGAGAAGTGACATTAGCGGATTATTTTCACAATCGTCACCGGTAGTTCCGTTTTTTTTGTTTTTTTTTGTTTTTTTGATAGTTTCAAGAAATAATGTGTAGATGTAAATGTGATTCCCCTAGATTACGCAGAAAGCAAAATTCTACCCACAAAACAGGAACCTGATGTTGTACGGCTCATGACTTGAGATCACTGCTGACATGCGGTCAGTTTTACATCAGGTCTCTGGCTAGCTCGCATCTGATCAATGTGTTGCCTAATCAAATGGTATCATTGCGGATTTAAGTATTCTTATAGATTTCAGGTAGCCTACTGTGCAGCGTTAATTTGGCAAAACAGAAACTCTAAGATGGCAATTAACGAATAATCAATAAAGCAGTTATAGCTCTATAAAAGTAGACTATAGCCTAGTTTGCGGTTCTTATAGCCTAACTAATGATTCAAAAGTTTATAAAAAAAAAAAAAAATAGGTGAAATATAGGGCCTCATAGTATAGTATAGTAGCCAAAGTCATTCAAAGTCAGTCATGTTTGGGAGGGCTGGTGCAGACTGAGGCTGTAGCAGATGACTTGCTCTGGGAATCTCCTAGACACACTTGTTCACTCTTTCCTGTTCACATCACAGTGACTCTTTTCCTGTTGCTGAAGAGGATGTTGCCTAAATTCTGATACAGTGTGAAAACTGATACGCCTTAGACATTGAAACGTTATACTGAGGAGTGGCATTACATAGCCTATGTAATACATACAGTATCCATAGTGAGGACAGGTTCCTCACTTTCATTTTTAATATTCATATTGTACGAACGATGTTCCTTTCAGTGAAACTTGTTGATTTATCAAAATATGAACTGGAAAAATATTGATTCTTTATAAAAATGTTTAAAGAAAAATAACGGGTAAAATATGTCTCCAGTTTGGATGTAAACACCATAAGACTTTCCAGGACTCAAGATTTTGAAGGCTAGGTTCCAGTTTCCATTCAAGGTGTGCAGATATGAGCTCTATGAACTATTCATGTCCATAATTGGCCTAAATTATCACTGCATCTGCATTTTGTGATGTGCAGTTATTTCATGATCAGATGTTAGAATAATCTAGAAATCATTATTGAGATTATTATTATTATTGTTATCATTATTATTATTATTTCTTTTTAAATACTTTCAAATACAAACCCAAGACTTTATCTAGATCACTGAAGACCAAGACCAAGTCAACCCCGAGACCAGGGATGGTCAAGACTTTTTCAAGAACAATACCGAAATAATGAAACATACAAATTACAAGATCCACTCTATCAATTGTTATTTCTGAATCGATGCAATATATTCTTCAGGCTAACTATTGCATCTTGTAATTTTAATATTTTCGATATTTTCGTTGGGCCAAACTTAGGTTGGGTTGGTACGGGTCAGTGTCTTTGTGTTGCTTAACACAGAAATATCAAAGACAAGACAAAGACCAAGACAAATTCGGTCAGAGTCCAGAAAGCAAAATGCTGATTTGGAGTCAAAGATCAAACTCAAGTGCCAGGCTAAATAATATTATAATACGTCCATGGCGCTAGGCCTACAGCGCCAATTAAAACTTGCCATGAAAATCAGACAAAACAGAAAAATACGAGGAAAAAAAAACGAAGAATCCACTCTGCTCACCAAGTGGATTTAGAAAAGGCCGGAGGCCTCGTATTTTTGTGGAAAGCTTGTCAAATTCCAGACGGGGATTTAGGTGGGCTATGAAGATTAGACATAGTTGATGAAGAATTAGGAGGGCTCCCCCATTTGTTTGCCACCCACTGAGCCGGTCTCATGATTTCTGCATGACCAGGCTTTGTATCTGAACTCCGTGCACATAGCCTTTTGTTCTCGCGCCCCCGGTGGGCAGCGCGATGGGCCAGCAACGCTGCACAGAGACTCCTTTCACCGGGACCGTTTGTTCTCCATCTCCAGTCCGTACAGTACGCGTTCTCAAGCACGTCCCCCTTCTTCAGTTGAGCGGAAATACATCTGCGCTGCTGCCACAGACATTACGACAACAAGCTAGAAGCCCACTGACTCGTTTCAATGGGAAACTTCGCATGCGCTTTTACGCGCAGGAGTGCATCCGAGCAAACTATGAGTGAGAGTGGGGTGTCGTCAAAGCACGGCAACGTGCCGGTAGACTTGTGCCGTATTCTATATAAACCGACAGATGGGAGGGAGTGTTCAGCATTTGTCAAAGCAAAACGATCTGGACAAGATTGGTGAACTGGATACACCAAGGCTGGCACGAGTGGCACACATCCTGAGTAACGGTAAACAAACATTTCATTTTATTGACAATGCGGATGCAGTTAGGCACTATCAAAAACTGATGTGTTCACTTGTACATGTGAGCAGCCGAGTTCCATGTTCAATAATATATTCACATTATTAGAATGGAATTAATATCATGTAATAAGTTATTTTAACACAAAATCCAGTCATATCATCTACAGCAGTGTTAGTAGGCTGCATCATCACTTGTTGCGCCTTTGCACAATATCGAATCTCTAGGCTACTTTGTATCTGTAGCTGTCCCTATTCACATATTAGTTTATATATTTATAATGAAAGGTAAAGTTACAATAACCCAGTCTGTAGAGTTAGCAGTATATTGCTTTCCTCTTTTAATTTCATAAGAGAGCACATGGAGGAGGGAGAGAGAGGAAGAGGAGGGAGGGGTTTACCATCATTTGAGTACTGACTTATGTTGAATTCAGGGTGTGCAGAACAGTGTTTCAGCTGCTTGTGTTTCAGCTGCACAGAGTGCTCCGCAGTATCTGAACCTATTAGATCTGTTCACATGCCTTATTGGTAAAATCTAGGCATCACTTTTAAGATAAATTATATATGGTTCATTGTATTATTCTGATGTTAAATTTCCAATTATGCATAATGAATTATTGTTGTGTGAATATGATAGATTGCTGTCATGTTTGTTTATTTTCAGGTTTTTCTGCTGACTGTTTGCACAAAGGTTTGTGTACATATTGAGTAAGAACCAGCTTAATAAGAACTTCAATTTGTACTCTGCGGTGTCCCTGAAGTCTTCTGGTGAATATCAGCTTCTAACACAGGAGCAAAGATGGAGAAGATGGAGGACGACAAGGTAATTAAGCATTATGCTGTTTGCCTTTTTATTGTTATTTGTATCAGTGCATGGGTTGTTGGTTTTGCCACCTTTGAACCCCGTGCATCTGAAGCGACAGTACAGTACCTGCACATTTGTGTAATTTTCTCAGAGATTACATACTCGCTTGTCCCTATAGAGTTGTCTCACATAATTGCCAGTGTTTCCTGAGGAAGAGTGGTGGCCTGCTTTTTGCCATTGTTTATTTTTTCAGAGCCTGTTTCTGTCTGAACACCTCATAATGAATAAGAGCGTGGTATTTACGAGTCACAGGCAGGCAGTTCTGTACTTTTCCTCTCTGGCATGCAGTGGAACTGTGGATAAGAGTAGACTACTTAAGGACATGAGTAAGAGAAAAAGAGTGGGAGAAGAGACTGCTGGATGGCATGTTTGAACTTGAGTGTGCTTTATTTTTTTTCGCTTTTATTTGCATGTTGGGAAGAGAGCAAAGAGGAGGGTGGACAGCTATGAGAGAGAGAGATCTGGGAAAGAGAATCCAGAGTGGGATAGACCAATTGTAACAGAATTAATACAAAGAGGATTAAGACATATTTCTATTATGCAATACAAGAGAGTGTAATTAACCATATGGTGAACTTAAGATCTCAATATAAGTCTCATCATGTATGGCTTTAAGAAAACATCTAAAGCCACTGATTATTCCTCCTCTATCCCTCTAAGCCTCCATAGAATTAGTCACTCTGTGGTTTGTCTTTTGAAACCGGTTGCATACACTGTTGCCTCTTTTTCATGGGTGTTAGGTAAGACTTTCCTGACAACTGTTTTAGTGAAACTGGAGTGTTTGCCTGTAAGCATGCACTGCTGAAGGATGTTTGCACAAAATGAGCATTGCTGTAAAGGGAACTGTCCAATTAAACATGTTTTGAGTAGATATATCCCCTTTTAGAGGTCAATGCACTACAGCTACTGAAGATAGAAGTGTGAATAGGAGGTTTTGTGATGGGGAATGCTGGTTTAAGATAAGGAGAAATGAGAAAGGAGCAATGCAATATAGGAAAATACATCAAAGGAGGAAGAAAACGGTAACTGTGTGAAACTGGAGGGAGAAAGATACATGTATACTGAATAATGAGGAAGAGAGATGGCAAGAGGATACGAATGTGGGAATGGAGTGTTGAAGAAAAGGGAGGGGTTAGTGCAGAGAGAAAACCTTGACTACTGAGAGAGACAAAGATGATGACGCAGGGGCATGGTATTGGGAGTAAAACTATCAGGATTGCAATAATCTGATTTCAGTACAATGAATGAATGAAATTTTATTTTCGTGTCATGCCAAATTAGTGGCCCATCCCTCATGAGATTACCTGGCACAGTGTTTTGCAAACAAAAAAATCACCATATAGGGCAAGCCTCAGATGGAGAGGGAGTCACCCATTTGTAACTGGTGCAGTTAATCAAAAACATTTTTGAAGTAAAAAAGTCATTTACATTGTGAGATGACAGACACTAACATGAGTTTACACCTGTTGAAATGGTTGTTACTAGTACTACATACTAGTTTTAGATTATTGTAATAGCACTGTTTGAATACAGTATGTGCAAGGGAATCATATTTTCATTCATCTACACATCCCATTGATATTGGATGCAAAATAACCTGAAAGTATTGAAAGTAACAAAGTTAAGGGAGTGAAACGGCAGGCGTCCATTACCAGAATGTTAGACATCAGATCAGATCAGATCAGATCAGATCAGATCAGATCAGTCACACACACACACACACACACACACACACACACACACACACACACACACACATACACAGTCTTACTTATGTCACTTTTGGGGTATTTACAGAGACTTACATTCATTTCCTGGAGACTTACCCTAACCATAACCATAGCCACTACTTGCCTAACCCTAACCCTTACCCTAACCTTAACCACTGACCCAAAAATCAGCTTTTTACCAATTGGGGACACGGCTTTTGTCCCCAATTGCACAAGCCGTCCCCAATCAACTGGTCTTAAGTCTGGTGTGTGTCCTTGAAAGTGACTTATGTCATACCAACACATACATACACACACACACACACACACACACACACACACACACACACACACTACAATTAACAAATCAATTGACCCCATAGGATCTCTGAGTAACCAATATTATAGTTACAACCTATGTAGGGCTCTTGACTCACTCCTCCACTCCCTTGTTTAGAAATAGGCTACTATTATATTTGTAGGTTGATTTGACACTGCACTCTCATGGTGTAAATCTTGCTCAACATGAACATGTCTCTGCAGATGCAATTCGTGTTTCTGCATCAGACTCTCTCTGTCTCTCTCTCTCTCACACACACACACACACACACACACAAACACACACAGACACACACAGACACTTACACAACTACACACCCACACAGACAAACAGTTTCTCTCATCCAATCCCCTCTAGCGACTGTCAGTGCCTGTTGAATGGTGCTACGCCTCACACAAACCTGGCATGGCTTATATCCCCCTATTACACTAGGTGATCTCAGGTGATCTCATGGCAAAAGTCAAGGGTGGTGTGCAAGACCGAAATGTGAGAAGTAGAACAAAATCTGTTTCCATTTAACTTGACGGTGATAATAAAAGCTAGCAACCATGTTGACAACACATTTACCATCTTAATGTGATTAAGGTGCTCAAATTTTAGGTCATTTCTTTCTTAATATCCGTTATTTGCCGCTGTCTTCCTAGGCCATTGTGTTTCCCCTTTATCGTGCATACAGTATTTCCTGCGTCCCAAACCGGATTACAATATCTGTCATCATAGTTTACAAGATTGTAGCACCAGTACACTCATCTTGTTTTAGTCCTTACTGTGCTGCAAGGCCATGGTGTCCTTCTGAGAAACATACTGTGTGCTTGATTGCAACTATCTCTATCTCACTGTGGTGCACCATGCTCTCTTATCAGTCCAGCATCGTTAGACCAACCGATTCAGTACTTTCCCATGTATGTTTAGAGTTAAATGGGTATCACCATAAAGCAGATAGACTGTCATAGATAGGCATGGCCTCATTTCAGAGCTACGGTGGTTCATGGTAATGTGGAGCAGCTCCAAACATGCCATTTTAATAACAAATTTGTATTGGTTTTGTTGCCACTCTGAAGTACCTGAAGTACTCTGTCTAAAAAAAACATAAAATAAAAAGGAGTTTGCTGATCATATGGGAAAGAACAGAGAGTTCAGCTCAGGACAGGGAGACGTTCTCTTTGAACCGCCGCATGCTTTCAGAAGATATTATCCACTCACTGCAGTTTGTCTCTTTATGCATTGATCCCAATGTTCTGAGCACATTCAGTACGCAAGTTAATGATGTTTCAAGAATTTGTTGTTTATCTATGTAGATAGTGATATGACTTATGATGATGTAGACAGAGTGTATCACATCGTGGAGATACAGTAGGGAGAAGCTCTTAGTGCCTGTCTCTGCAGATAGAAATGTTGACATGTTTGTTTCTGAATTCCTTGCGATTACCAGTTGTGCTACACAGTGTATTGATTTGTCAGTAGAGATTGTGAATGTTTCACTGATGTTGTATTGTTAAGGCAGTGTGGAAACAGGGGCAGCTGGATTAAAATGGATGATTAAAATGGATTTCCTTTCATAAATAAGCCTATTAGGACATTATACTCTGATTATCAGTGTAATCTATAATGCCTTTGTCAACGTTCAGAATTTCTGTGACTGTGACGCAAAAGTACAAAAGACATGTGGTTTGTATGGTTCTTAATCAAAGTGAAACTTTGGGCGGGGGTTTCCATTTTTGGTGCAGCGCCTCCACATAGCATGGCGTTTCATTTAAACCAATTACTCTGTTCAGTTCTGCTTGGTTGGATACCTTTACATTTTGCAAATTTCACTCCCCAGCAAGCCCTGCCATGTAAGGGATTGTATTAGCTAGTTGTTATGAGCTAAGTCCACCTTAATTCCAAAACCAGCAGGAAAAAAAACATGAATAATAGGATGCAGTCTTGATTCTCACAGGGCGTCTTTAGCTACTTAGCTGAGAAATACACCAGAATTGCAAAACATAGTGCCGTTGCAGTGTTGTAACACCTAGCTTTGGCAGCAAATACTACACAGAAAACTGAAGAATGGGAGGGAGAGCAGATGTAGAAAGGCTCATTGTGTGTAATTACCACTGTCACTATAAACAACAAGAGCTTTGTAGACCCAGGAACAGGCCATGTCCACCATTCAAACTGAGGGAATGATTGTACATCAGCTCCATCCGTTCATTGTTTTAAGTTTCTTTCTTCCACCATATTTTTTCATATTTGTTTGTCTCTTTTGTCTCTTTTGTCTCTCAACAGCCAAAGAAGAGGGTAACCTGTTACCTCCTCTACTGTGTTTCAACTGCAGTCATTGGCTCACTGCAGTTTGGCTACAACACTGGGGTCATCAATGCACCCGAGCAGGTGTGTGTGTTTTTTTATTTGTGTAAGATTTCTGCCACTATTTCATGGCATGAGCACAAAAAGACAGTCATGATCAATACCCCACTCATCAATACACACAACAATCTGCCATGTTGTTGCCAATCATTAAGGGAGTGGGCACAATTCATTGATCACTAATTGATGCAATATTACATCATCTCTCATTTTCTGATAGTAATATTGCAGTATCCACTAAAATGATCTAAAAGACACATTTATAATTGGATGTGCCTCTTTTGCTAATCAATTTAGCACTTTAAGGTTGCTGTTATGTATCTGTGGTTTTGCAGTATGCATCTGTATACTGGAGCTAGGTTAGAAGTATGGCGCAACATGAGTGTAATGAGATTACGTGTCTTGAGTCCCTCATTTAGGGGCGCATGATAGTGTTATGGCAATACCAAAAGCTCTACTGCCCCCATGTGGATGTGTCAAAAACACTCAACTACAAACAAGCATACACCCTACACACCCTACGCCCAACCACATAAGACAAATGCTTTCTTAAAAAGGGCCACTGCTAACCCCGTCATCTTCTCTGTTGGTCTGACAGAAACTGCGTAGGTTCTTCCAGAATGTGTCTATGGAGCGATATGGAGATCCTTTCACCCCAGGAGCCAACACCATGGTGTGGAGTTTTGCTGTGGCCATCTTCAGTGTGGGAGGCATGGCAGGGTCCTTCTCTGTGGGAGCCATGGTCGACAAATTTGGCAGGTGAGAACATCAGAAGTACACTGTGCCGCAGTAAATGGTGTAAATGTAAATGGCAGATAGTAAATCAACTCAGTCCACTTTACGGATATTCTCAGGCTTTTATTAAACATGACACTTCCTCTGGTGAGCATATACCAAAAACAGTCATTTCTCTTTAATACTGTATATTCCCAATGCACACTATTCAGATATTGTGTTTTTATAGTTGCCCTCACTTTTTTCTCTCTTTTTCTCTCTCTCCATCAAAACATACCTATTTACCTATGTCCTCTCTTCTTCCATCTCTCTCTGTATCACCAGGCGTAAGTCCATGCTGCTAGCCAATGTCCTTGCCCTAGTGGGCGCTGCTCTGATGGGACTGGCCGGCCTGAGCCGTTCTTTTGAGATGGTCATTATTGGCCGGTTGATCATCGGCCTGTTCTGTGGTCTGTGCACCGGACTGACGCCCATGTACGTAGGCGAGATCTCTCCCACCGCTCTCCGAGGCGCCTTTGGCACTCTGCACCAGCTGGGTGTGGTTATTGGCATCCTGGTGGCACAGGTATGAGGACCTGACATGAAGTTATCAACAACAAGTTAATTGAACTTTTGCTAAAAGAACTTGATATTACCAAAATGAATCAAATTTGTTTCATTTGGCTAAAGTCTCGTGCTCAACTAAAACCATTACAGATAGCTTATCCCTTGCTGCCTGCGTGTTTTAGATCTTTGGTTTGGAGTTTCTGCTGGGCTCAGAGACCCTGTGGCCTCTGCTGCTGGCTTTGACTGCCCTGCCTGCCGTCCTGCAGACCATCATGCTGCTCTTCTGCCCCGAAAGCCCCCGCTACCTCCTCATCGTCCTCAACCAGGAGGAGGAGGCCCGAAAAGGTCAGGCTGGAGACAGGCCTCTGTTCAGGGTTTAATGAGACTGATGAGTCATGCATACTTAATGATCTGCGCGTTGAAACATGTACTGTAGATGGGGTGTGATTGTGATTTATTGATATTTTACCATCTAAAATCATGTTTCATGCCTCTCCTGACATTAACATTGCATAAGAATGTACTCAATTTCCTTCCATCCCTTCTTCCCCCTCTAGCGCTGGTGCGTCTGCACGGCTGTGAGGATGTGAGTGATGACATTCAGGAGATGAAGGAAGAAGGGATGAAGATGACCATGGAAAAGAAAGTGACCATCCCCGAACTCTTCCGCTACCCGGCCTACCGTCAGCCGATCATCATCGCTATCGTCCTCCAGCTCTCCCAGCAGCTGTCTGGCATCAACGCTGTGAGTAGACAACATATCCCACAATGAAGCACAATGGAAATAGGGATGTCCAAACTGACCTCAAAAATATTACTTTCAAGCAGTCAGAGAATACGCAGAAATGAAATATATTTGTTCTGACAGGCGAATGACAGAAGGTGCTGCAAGGCTGGTACTGGCGCTTGGCTACTGGTGCTTTGCTATTCTGAGATCAAAAAACAAATGTTAGATTGACTGGAATGAATTGAATCTACTAAGGTCAATGGAAGGAGATAAGCCACAGTGGTATTTACTGGATATTGCGTTAATAAGGTCACTTCACCAGACTGACTATCTGTGTTAGTGGTAGCTGCATTTGGCCTGGCAATCAGAGTAAAGCTGCCGCGGCCTGCGGCTAAAGGCCAGGACTGCAGCATTGATTGAACTCAGACAGACACATTAACCCTCATAATCCCTATCGCTCCCTAGACAACAACAGCAGCCAGTAGATTTATATATAATATACACTACCAGTCAAAAGTTTGGACACACCACATTTTTCTTTATTTTTGCTATTTTCCACATTTTAGAATAATAGTAAAGACATCAAAACTATGAAATAACACAAATGGAATTATGCAGTGACCAAAAAAGTGTTAAACAAATCAAACCTATCTTATATTTTAGCTTCTTTAAAGTACCAAATACCCTTTGCATTGATGGAAAGGCAAGGGCTTTGGAAAGAAATTCATACATAGGCATCAACTTCACTATGTATATTTGTCTAAAAAACTAATTTCAAGCATTTAAGCATAAGCCTTTAGATCAAAATGTCTTTGAGTTAATGAAAAACATACATTCAATCAGGTGGGTTCAAGCAGTAGTGTATCTTATATATCTCTTGAAAATATATGTCTGTAATTATTCCTAAAGCTGCATATTTATGGTGCCAGGAAGAAAAACGATATTAAGCCTCTCCTTTTCTTTCTCCTCTTGCAGGTCTTCTACTACTCCACAAGTATATTCGACTCTGCCGGTGTGACCCAGCCCATCTATGCTACCATTGGAGCTGGAGTGGTCAACACCGTTTTCACTGTGGTCTCTGTAAGTGTCTTGCTACCTGGTTGGTGTCTCAGTACATCACATTTACAGAGCTTGTTTTATGTGTCTTGGACATGTCATTAATCACTTCCTTGTTTGGACACCAGCTCTTCCTGGTTGAAAGGGTGGGGCGAAGGACCTTGCACCTGATTGGACTGGCTGGAATGGCTGTCTGCGCTCTGCTCATGACTATCTCCCTCTCTTTGGTGGTGAGTTAATGTTGCTGTCTTCATCATGTCCTGCGACTCTTTTCTTACAAAATGAAAACATCTCCCTAATGATCCTTTCTCCATTCCTTCACCCCATATATCCCTCCCTTGCTCTCTCCCCCATTCTTTCTTTCTTTATTTCTCTATCTCTGTCTTTCTCTCTCCGAGCAGACGACCAACCAGTCTTTGAGCTACCTGGCCATAGTGGCAGTGTTTGGCTTTGTTGCCAGTTTTGAGATGGGTCCGGGTCCCATCCCCTGGTTCATTGTGGCTGAGCTCTTCTCCCAGGGCCCCCGGCCTGCTGCCATCGCCGTCTCCGGTTTCTCCAACTGGACCGCCAACTTCCTGGTGGGCCTGGGCTTCCCTAAACTGAAGGTATGGACACATTTACTCTGCCTAAAGCTTTAGATGTGCAGGTATAGAGTTTGACTTGCTTAATGGCTATTTGAAACTGTAGAATAGCCAGAGCACAGTATAATTACTTTATTGTTTTTAATTTCAGTGTTTAATTTCTTAGGACAATCATCTCTATCTTTGTTGCCTGTGTCAGTACTTCAATTTGTTCTACTGTCTAACAGCAAATCTCTCTCTCTCCACCTCTCAGGAACTGTGCGGCCCTTATGTCTTCATCATCTTCCTGATTCTCCTCATCTTTTTCTTCATCTTCACATTCCTGCGTGTGCCTGAGACCAAAGGAAGGACCTTTGATGACATTGCCCAGGGATTTGCTGCCAACGCGGGGAACCCGTCCCGCTCCCCGGTTCCTGAGGGGATGCCTGTGCCTGAGAGCAAAGGACCCGAACCTCTTTCCCCCACAGAGAAGTTTCCTATGGTGGATCTTCCCCCAGAGAAGTCAGGAGCACCACTAAGCCCTTAGAGAGCAGGGGGAGGAATTAGGGTACAAGACACACAACAGGTTTCAAGCTCATAGATACCGCAAGGAGTTATATTTCACAATGTTATTGTCCGTTTACAAAGGACACTTCAAAGACAGGATTAGTGATGGTCAGTGTTATAGGCAGGGACAATGAAATGAAATGAAAGAGCAGCTTAGTGGCGAGGAGTATGCTTAGACAAAGTCTACTCATGGGGATTCATGTGTTAATACAGAAACAAGGTTTTAGTTTTTAATCTTCTCTTGTTAATTGTGTGCCTGTTTAGGGAATCTTTTTTTTCACAAAGTTATTTCTCATCAAAATGTTTAATGACTGTTTTTAGCTGTTACAGATGCCAAAATAATTGATGACATTCGGTGTAAGCCTGGTTTGACATGGGCCAAACTTAATTGAATTACCACTACTTAATCTTTGTTGACATTCCAAGTGCCAGCCCCCTGCATATTGCTATATAAGAGGATCAGCATATGTTCAGTGTTAAGCCCCAGGTCCTGAACTGCCCCTGGTGCTAAAGGGGGTGTAGGATTTGGGGTTATATGTATTAAGGTCAAGCTAGGAAAGACGTTCTTTGGAGCCCAGTAGTTTGACCCAAAAAGGCTGACTTGGCGTCCTCTCTGCCTGCCTGGTACGTCTTGATCTCACGCGGGGGGGGGGACTTTGTCTTCTTGAGCAGACAGACTAAACATGGAGGAGATAGCAGCTCCTCTCTTCAGGCATGCCAAAACACTGCACTGACTATAGACTTAAACTAAATAGATCCAGGCATGTAGAGGATGTTGGTTTACAGAAGAAGGTTTTATGTCAGCTCTGACTGCTCTCCCTGCCGTCCTGTAGTGCGTCTTCCCTTGAGAGTAGAGGGTGTTTGCTCCTGTGCGTCGTCTGAATGCAGCAGTCCCCACACATGAGGATAATTCAATAAATTGGTCTAGTCTGCATCAAATTAATTATTTGTATGGGAATGTAGCCTAGACTAGCACCGCCAAGCCTTAACAAGGTTTCCCTTCAGGCTCACTCTTCTTAAAACCAAACCGAACCTCTTGTGTCTTATGATTTCACAACAGTGCCAGGCCAGTATGAGAGAAGAAAAGTAGTTGCAGTACTTTACAATATTCATCACAACCGGTGGATATGAAAGAGTACGTGCGGCATTTCGATGCCCCGAAACTCAGGTGGCAAATCGTGTTTTGTACTTTAGGGCTCAGGATCAAAAGCTTTGAACTGTTATGACATAGAAGATACATTTATCTATCATCGTACTTGAAACTCCTTTGACATCAGTATGTAACTGCTTGACTGCTGCCTTACAGGTCATGAAAAATATCCTATAATCTCTAAAAAAAAAAAAAAAGTGTCAAAAGCGCTTGTCAATGTTTGTAATTTGAGGGATGAATAGAAATAGATGGACTCAAAAAAAAATTTCTGTTAAAATCTTTAGGTAACAGGTATCTTGATCTAAAGGACATGTTCCATCAAGACATTATACGTTTGGGGGGGTTAAGTAGGGTAGAAACACTAAATTAATTGTATTTATTGCTTGGGTGACGCACAGTAGGTATCTTATCGCCTGTAATTGTTTGTAATCGTCTGAAATCATCTGTGGATAATGTGGAACCTCTAGTAATCATCATGATTGCTTACTATAACATGACATACATGGGTAATGATATCTTGTCAATGTTTACACAGCATGTGTGATTAATCTTCGGTCAGTAGCTATCTGCATCTTCATCTGGACGTATGTACACTGATAGCTAAGCACTTGTCAACATTTGAGCTTACAGCAGCATTTCATCTAGCATTTGCACTTTGGCAGTCTGATTACTTTTTAATGATTGTTGAAACTGTGTGTGGCGCTCTGTTAAATGTAAATATATGTCTTATGATGTGTAGGGTTATGGTGGCGTTTATTCTTCATAATCCATGTTACATCCACTCAGTTTCTGATATTTCTTGCACTGGAAATACTGTGTTACTATGTGAATGTTACTGTGTTGCTTTGCCATTCTCCACAGTAGTCATTGATATTTCACAGCGTCTTTTTAATGTGTATATTTTAATGTGTATATTAATAGAATTTAAAAGTAGAGGGCTTAATGTGCGTGCGCGTGTGTGTGTGTGTGTGTGTGAGAGAGAGAGATAGAAGAGTTAGTTGAGAGTTGACCTATACTGTAGTGCTATTATAATAGCTTCTTTTTCCCCTGTTGTAATAATATAATAATGAGTCACACTTGCTTTGAGCAACTAAAAGGAAATAAAATTGTCCATCTTTTAAGGGAATGTGTGACTTGAATTTTGAACAAAAACGCAACTTTCTGTTTTGTTTTTTTATTAATAATGCCATTAGTCAAAGCTGGTTTGTTGTCATGCATGTTTAATGTAACTGCAGCTGGTGTCCTCTTCGTGCTTAAGTGTAAATGTGGGAGGTTTGTCTGGTATTTTGTCTGGTACCCACTTCTGCACTGTGGCAACTACATTTCCTTTTCTGCACCACGGCACAACCTCAAAAGCTCTTGAGCAGTTACTTAACACTGTACAGCTAACCGACACTCTGAAACATTGAAATAAAGCCATGAGTTACCAAACTGAAAACCGGAGAGTTCAGTTTCTTCTGTGGCTGCTGTTACATTACAGTTGGATTGAAAATATGTATTCGTGGTTGTGTTGTCATTTTTAGGGTTGCGTGCGTGAGGTGGAGCGGGACGTTATGAGATCAGATTTCCTCTTGGGTCAAACAGCCTCAAACGCCAAACCAGAGCACATGTAGCGATGTAAGAGGGTATTTACCTTAAAGGGATATTACGTTCTCAAACTCAAGAAAAGTCAAAGCCTATGATGTCAGTGAATTGCATTGCCTGAGGTAGCTGAAGGCTTTTTTTTTTAAGGAGACTGCGCAGTCCACTCGCCTGAAGTATTTTTATCTATTTAGACAGTTGGAGTAGAGAGGCAGACATTACAGAGAAGGCTCTGGTGGGATTCAATCAGGCTAGCAGGAAACTTAACCACGTGAATATCAAGTCATATTCTCATACCTTCTCATGCCATGTGTATGTTTTTTAAGTGGGTATAGGGAACAAAGACAATCTTGGAAAATAGTAGGAAAATGTCTATTCCTGCAGACTAACAACCTATAAATGGATTTGGATGGGATTCCCCCATAATGGCTGGAGGACCGGTGATCCATTTCCGGTGATCCATTTCCCTCTTTACTTTACCTTCTGTACCTTATACCCCCCCCCCCCAGAGCGCAGCGCCCAGGGTAAAAGGCCCCCGGCCGGCCTGGAATGGGGCCATCTAACTGTGTCAAGCCAATAAGCAGCATCTCACTGGAAGAGTCTACTGAACTCTAAGTCATTGCAGTGAACTGGGGCATGAAAGCCTATCAACAAGCTGCAGTACTGCGGTCTGACCAGCGAGAGGCATACATGGACTGGGGGGATGATGGGATGTTCAGCACTGTGTGTGTGTGTGTGTGTGTGTGTGTGCGTGTCTAGATACTGTCTGGATGAGCAATCCTGTGAGGCGAGGAGTGTGTCTGGGAGACGGAGGGGGAGGGGGGGGTGTTAGGAAGAGGAGCAGTAAGCCACATGAAGGATGGAGAACATCCAAAAATGTGTCTAAATTAGGTTTATTTTCCATAAAAGGTATCACTGAGAGAAAGAGAGAGAGAGAGAGAGAGAGAGAGAGAGAGAGAGAGAGAGAGAGAGAGAGAGAGAGAGAGAGAGAGAGAGAGAGAGAGAGAAGGAAAAGAACTTGGGCACTCTCACATGCCACAGCTTGAAAAATGCAAGTTTGTACAATATTCAGAAATGTGAGGGATGCCACATCTCCATGCTGCGCCTGTCAGTCTGTCAGTCTGCCAGTCTGCCAGTCAGCCCTGCAATAATTTGTGCGTGAGGTACTGAAGGAGAGCTGGAAAGGACATTGTCTGGCGTGTCTAGACAGTTCTTCTAGAGACTAGCCAAACTTGTTTATTCTTTTTTTCCATCTCTCTCTCTCTCTCTCTCTCGCTCTCGCTTTCTCTCTCTTGTTGTCTCTCATTCTCTTCTTCTCTTTTTCGCTCTCTCTCTCTCTCACACACTCTCTTTTGGTCTCTTTCTTTCTTTCTCTCACTCTCTCTCTTGGTCGCTCTCTCTCGTGGTCTCTGTGCCAACAACGGCTTGTTTACTTCCTCACTTGGCATAGTACTTATTGTATGTGCCGCTGTCTCGGTTTTGCTCTGTAAATATTTTTTCTCCTCTCATCCATCCATCCATCTCTCTCTCTCTCTCTCTCTCTCTCTCTCTCCCTCTCTCTCTCTCTCTCTCTCTCTCTCAGATAAAGAGAGCAAACTCCGCCTCCTGGCCCCCCTCCTTGCTCTATCACACGCACTCATTCTATCTCCCTCTTTCCCTCTCTTTCATGCTCTCTCCCTCCCTCTCTCTGTTAGTGTCATTCTGTAGTGGAGATGTGGAGTGTCTTTCTGTCTCTCTGTCTGTTTCTCCAGCCCAATTCAGCTGAGGAAGGTAAGAGCTAACTTATACTAACTATATCAAATCTGTGATCACAAGTGTGAGTAGAAGTATTGCACAGTTTGTTTATCGGTGATGGAGAGTTTACGCAGCGCAATCGTTGTGTGCTTTGTGTGTCCACAAGTGAAAGATGGACACTTGGTACGCTTCTGTATTATGTCTTTAAGTATATGCAGAGGCTCTGCTGGGAATTCTGGGCACCTTGACAAGGTGTGAAACTCAAGCACATAAGGCCAGAGGACCATGAGAAAGTGCGATTCATCCAGACTTTTCAGGGCTCCACCTCCAGCTTGGGACCCCTGAATAATTACCACCTTTTCCCCTGCTCACGCAGCCCTTTGAGTGTGTTCGTTTTGTGTGCTCTGTGTGTCTATTATTGTGTTTGTAATTGTGACTGTGTGCACGAGTATGTCTGTGTGTGTGTGTGTGTGTGTGTGTGCGTGTGTGTATGAATGCACATGCTTGCATCTGTGTGTGTCACTGTGGCAGCACATCAGATAGGACTTTGTTGGCATGGAAGTGCCAGGTGCACACTGGGGCCTGTCAAGCTCTCACAACAAAGGAATATGAAAATAGGGCAGGGGCCAAATGAATAATAAGTTGCATAACCCCCTTCTCTTTGCCTATGTACTCAGTGACACCCCCCCACCCCCACCCGCGCGCCACTCATGATCTCATGGATGTGACAGCCAGAGACCCCCGCCCCCTCCCAGTGCTGCTATCAGTGCCCCTTTCTCCAGAGTCTCCTCACTGGATGTGCCTCCTCTTCTCTCGCCCTCTTAACTCTTCACGCCTTGTCTATATAAATGGAAATACTATATGTCTTAAAAAGAGACAGAGGGAGAGAGAGAGAGAGACTGTGGGGGGAGGCTGGATAGCTAAACGAAACTACATGCATGAAGTATTCTGTCAGATTGGAGTGGGTTGATTTGAGAAACCTGAGTAATAATTTGATGACTCAAGCTGCCATTATGTCCTTGTGTGCATGATCTGTGTGTGTAAGTGTGACGTGTGAGCGCACATCTGTGTATACCCGCGTGTGCATGTGCATGCATACTTGTACGTGCATCTTTTGTCTGTCTGCCTATACATAGCTCCTGCTCCTACATCCTGTCCCCATCACTTGAGGAGGCTTCAGCAGTCAGCAGCACGCAATTACTCTCAAAGGACTTGGCTGTATGGCTGCGTTGGAAAGGGCTGCAATGTGCAACTGTTCACTCTCACTCTCCTGTTGGCTTTATAAAGGTGTTTGGTTTGCTGCTAGGTGTGTCTGTGTGTGTGTCAGTAATAGTCCGTAACTGAGGGAACTTAAATCTTGGCCTCATGCCACAGATTTGAGCTGCGTTTGTAACAGATGGTCTGGACTAAGATGAGACAGAGAGAGAGAGAGAGAGAGAGAGAGGGAGAGAGAGAGAGAGAGAGAGAGAGAGAGAGAACGAAGGGAACGGGCCGCACAGTGTTACTGGCCTACTGACTCTGTTTGTGTAATTGAAAGAGAGCTCTCCATAATACAGTATTAACCAATAGTATGTAAAACCACATAAAATGAAACATCTAGTTATGCCACGGACGGGGATTTGGCGGCTGCGGCGGCTTTGAGTGAACGTCAGTAAATGACGTGTTTGTCTGGACTGGCTGGCTATGGTTTGTCTGTTAACTGATATGTCTACTGTTTACTGTCTACTCTGCTGCTGTCTCTATGTACTGAAATAATATCTGTGTTTCCATTACTGTCAAAACCTATTGTGCGTTGGGAGTAGATGCCATTACTTGTGTATTCAGGCTAAGTGTATTTGTCCTTTGTGCTTTGCAGCTGAGAGTATGAGAGTT
Source organism: Centroberyx affinis (assembly GCF_046629955.1). Taxonomy (NCBI): domain Eukaryota; kingdom Metazoa; phylum Chordata; class Actinopteri; order Beryciformes; family Berycidae; genus Centroberyx; species Centroberyx affinis. The sequence goes on along the minus strand of NW_027281538.1, from coordinate 15,904 downwards.
AGCTGCGTCTATGTGTGCAGAAACGCTAGAGAGCATGTGAGTGACAGGGCAATGGATTTATCACTTACACATCACACAAGTGTTGAAGTGTACGCCCACATGCATTGTTGATGTGAGGTGTTGATGTGAAGCTACAAGGCTGTCTCTGATTCACTAGATCTGTATTGAGGATTGCGTGTTTCCATCAGATTAACACAGCACACTACTGTGGAAGCCTGTACAGGAGGAACACCTGATGCCCCTCCAGCATTTTCATGTCATGGCTGAGTGGAGCTGCAGTGATGCTCATTGAGCTATGTATGTCCTTAAATTAACCTAGAATCATCTGTGAAATTTATGTCATAACCCATAAGATAATCTCTTCTGATTTTCACAACACGTGTGGTGGAAAGAAAATACGCTTCTGTTGGCATTTAAATTGTGTAAAGGCTACTCATTTTACTGTCTTATATTAATTCTAGTGTCAATATATTTTTTCTGTATGAAATCCAAACAACTCAAAAGGTTTTGTTTGTGTAATCTGTAACGGAATAGGCTAAAATATGCTACTGTTAGCTGTATGGGCCGTATAGACCTTCAGCCATGTTGACATTCTCACTCTAAGGTCATCTGGACCAACTTTCCTGCTTTCAGTTAGTCTGGAATTAACTGGGTATTAATTAGGCAGATTACCAGCCTCATCCTGGGTGTGATAAGCCGTCTGTTTTGGACCTGATACACTGGAGAAAGTGTGATAAAAATATGACACGCTTGTCACAGTGGGAGTTCAACGGGACTGGTGCCACTAACAGAAGTTAAAGGCTGCCAGCCTCTGTCCCCCCGGCCCGCACTGGCACCGGGTCGCATGAAGAGAGGAGTCACGTGACGGAGCGGAGGACACAGCATCCCCATCACGTCCGCTGACACTGTGACCCCAAGGTGTGACCAGGCTTTGTTTTTAGCAGTTGAGCCACATTTTTGCATCTCATTATTACAAGCAAATGGACTTTCTGTGTGAGCTGGGAAGCGTGGTAGCGTGGCAGTAGGCCACTTTTCCACAAATGAGTCACACATCTGCCTATTTGTGATATGAGAGGTTGAACCCTTCAGGGGATTGGGAGCCAAGACTCTCCACCCTGACTCAGTCAGTGCAATGGCAGATACCGTCGCAGATAATATGTGGAGAGGCAATGAATTAGAGACAAAGCCAAACTGAAATATGAATGCATGGTATGGACTATTGTCACAATAATGGAATGAGTATGCAACTTTGAAATTTTGCATTAAAGCTGCACTAGGCAATTCACATGCTGGCAGTCCCCAGTGGAGCAAGAGCTAATTGTTTGAATTTTGAGGACTGCAATATCCAGAAATCATGTAACGTGATATCAGTAACCTGCGCACTCCAAAATCTTTTCTTCTTAGTGGCTTGTAGGGGTGGAGAATGGTGAAGACATTTTTTTTTTTACAGCAGGTTCAGCCAGTGAGTCCACCTTTCTGTTGATGGAGCGCTCACTGCTGTTTAGGATCAAGTTTTGTATTTCGTTCTTAAGTTTTGATTCCTCACTACCTACTACTACACCAAAGTTTGATTTGGGCAAATAGGGTGAAGCTACAGGGTCTCGTTTAGGAGTTCTGGGACACATTTCTCTTTTGTAGCCCCACTGTGTGATTGAGGCTGATAAGACAGGATTATTTTTCCACAAAAATGTTGTCTAGTTCAGCTCTATCTTCCAGTGAATTCCATCATGATTGGTCACCAGAAGTCTCCATAGTCACCAGAATGTGACTAATCTGGTCTAGAGCTGATTGTTCTTTGTTTGAAACAAGGAACCTTCGCCTCCAGGTACAGTAATCAAAGGTTTGAGATAAGAGGGAGGAAAAGCTGAGGAAAAGGTTAACACTGAATAGGTTACGAGGAGCCAGCCGCCTGAATGGGAAACCACTCCTACTTTTTTTGTCATCAAGAAAGAGGTTCAGTTTCTTCCAAATGAGCAATGTCCTCCTACCTGATCTTGTTGCTGCCTGTTCAGAGATTTCTTCATTACAGGCTTTGCTCCGTCATCTATCATGGCTTAAGTGCTGTTTGTTCCAGCAGCACTTTCATTCAGCATAACCGCGAGAGAAGTTTTGATAACTCCCTCTGACATGTGCATGCTTATTTCTGGAATCACGTTAATCCCCCTCCTTCCTCATTCCTCCACCCTCCTCCTCCTCCCCTCCTTCTTCTCCCTCTGTCTCTGCATATCACTCTCTCCCTGTGGTTGTTGGTAATGATGGTTTTGGGGTAGGCCATGTCCTTGGCTGACTGTCTGTGGGTGGGAGCATCTGGAGCATATTAAGAATGGGTGGAGATGGGCGGATGAGTGGACACAAGACAAAACACAACCTGACCGCTGCTTAGAATGCTTGTAGGCTTGGACTGTGGGAACATTTGTGAATGTGTGTGTGTGTGTGTGTGTGAGTGTGTGTATCACTGTTACCCTAAGCCTATACCTGTGGATGTTTGTGTGTTTGCTGTGCAAGGCGTGAGGGGCTGAGCTCCAATGTGTGAATGTATTTTTTTGCAGGTGCATTTAGTTAGTTCTTCCAGATGGTGTTGAGGCATTATACACACACACCTCTACTCTACATAAATATTAACACCGAATTTTTTTTGTTGTTGTTGAGTGTCAAGGGGCTCTATTGCCTGGAAAGTGTGGCAAAGTAGCATACATCTGCTGTCAAAGAGGCGTGACATGAAAGACAGCGCTACACTTAGCACCGGAGAGTGTCAGAGCACGCATGACCACACAGAGAGGAAAGTGTTGGGTGGAGAGAGACGGGTTGAGAGAGCAGAGAGGGTCACTCAGCTGAAGTAGTGAACACTCCAGCGGCATTGGGGACAGTCATAAACTAATGCAGGTCACCTCTGCACCGCAGAGCAGAGCGTTCACACTCACAGCAGAGAGCGAGAAAGAGAGGGAAAAGAGCGAAAGATGCATATGCACGCACGCAATCTGTCTCCATCCTCCCCTCATCCCCCTCTCTTTCCTGTTTCATAATCATGCCCCTTTCTTTCGGATCTACTTTCTCTCTCTCTTTCTTTCTTTCTTTCTTTCTTTCTTTCTTTCACTCTCCAGTATCACAGCCCTTCCCAAACAAACAGTGGATCTGGCAGTGGCCGGCATCAATAATGGAGCAATGTATCTCCTTATTTAAGGTACAGAGATGCCTACCCCACTGTCACTTTATAGATGAATAATACACACATGGGGAGAGGGGGGAGGGTGAAAGGGACAGGGGACCGATGGAGGTAGGAAAGGAGAAAGGTATCGACTGTAGTGGCAGAGCGAGGAAAAGAATGGAGTGGAGCAGGAAGATGTGATGGAGTGAGGGAGAGACCGGCGAGCACCATGCATTAACACAGCACTCAGGTCCAGATTGCAGACTCAGCACTTCTCAGATCTGTCAGGGACAAACTTTGAGTGTCTTGCCCCTCAGATGGACCAATAACAGTGATGCTGGAGCGCTCCGTGTTCGTAGAGGGGCTGTCCGGGAGTTAAGTAAAGGGGCTTTTACCGAAGCACGCAAGTGGACTTGGCAGCAAATGTCCTTCTCTTTTGTTCAACTTTGTCACACACAAACACACACACACACACACACACACACACAAACATTTTACTTAAAACTTTTCCATAAAAAATCATTAATTTAGACCCTATTACAGTGGACCAGACCCAGTAATGATGCCTTAGATCAAGCTAATCCTTGAAAGGTGTGCATTACACAGCACTCAATGCTTGTCTTGGGATGTTGTTGTGAATTATTCAACATGATAATGTCACGCAATGAGACATGCATGAAGTTCTCTGAGCTCTGCTCCTATACTCCTCGTGTACAGGTTTGTCCCACAAAGAACAGAGGCAATGTGAGGACCTTTGGTCCCCAGGCCCCATGACAAGAAGCTAAATTGTGCAGACATAAATATTAATGTCAAAAAAGTTTTCTATGTCATTTATGGATGAGGGGTTAATTGAATTTAAAATTTTGCAGCATTTGGGTATGTGTTTATATGTGGTATAAATAGGATTGTGCTAAATGAGGTCAGAATACATAGGTGAGTGTGTGTGTATCATGCATGGCATGTATAATGGACAAAATTATCATTAATTAACCAAAACAACATGAGATCTGTTTGGGAATGTGTTAGTCATTTTAAATATGGAGCTACTACAATAAAAGCTTTTAAATCTTTGTCACACGGAGCACCTTGGTTTTTGAGAAATTTTGTGTGTGTGTTTTTTTCACTGGTCAAGTTGTTTTGGTTATTGAGAAATCTGTTCCCCAACGAGAACCTCTCTGCCTCCACATTAACCAGATCCAAGCAGTCCTTCTTCATATTTTATATTGTATTTTCATATTTCTTATTATTTTTTTTCTTCTGGGATGATCATTCATTACTTTTACTATCAGAGTGAGTGCGAGAGGAGGAGGATGACAAGGAGATGGATATGATCAGATGAATCTTGACAAGTGATAAACAGCTTTGAAAACTAATCAATAGGCGGCTTCAAGTCATCACATACTGCCTGCAGCAGATGTGATATGAAAGAGTACAACGTGTATCCCGCTTCAATCAATTCCTAAAACATGGCAGGAAAGGTGATTCACTAATGAAAATCGTCATTCTTCTGAAAGGCTTTAGTGATTCTGGCCTGGTGGATTTAGTCTCCTCCCTGTAGCTGATTTTATCCTGATCGGCTCTGTGTTTCTAACTGCCAAGCTGTCCAGACATACGCTACAATAGGCTTTTCTCAAACTATTCATTCTGATGCCTGTGGCTGGATATAATCCTTAGCTGTCATAGTCCATTGGTATTCTTTTCTTGATATTAACACAATTCATATCAAAATTCGGGATGACTTCCATGGAAAATGTGTGATTCTAGTAAAAGAGAGAAAGAGAAAGAGAGAGAGAGCTAGTGGCCACAAGAGAGACCGAGGGGGGGATATATAGGAAGAGGCAGGAGGGAAAATGAAGGATTGGAGGACAGATTTGCGGGGTCTCCATCTGTGAGCATAATCCTGAAAAAATCTGTTTACTGCAGAGTCGGAGGACGGGGCAGTGGGGGGAGTAGGTGGGTGGTTGGTTTGATGTCATAAGCCACAAATGATATCAGTTTCTTGTTTTTGTAGTGAGTTTTATCAAGATGAAGACAGGTGGAGGGGTCAGTGTGTGTGTGTGTGTGTGTGTGTGTGTGTGGAAGCCTGAATGCATGTATGTTTGAGACAGAGGAAGAGAGGGGGGAGGAGGAGAAATGGAGCCATCAGTATGGGTCATCGGTGCTTTGGTGAGCCTGGGCACCTTTTCAAATCCCATCTTGTCTCTGTGATGATTATTTAGATTGTATTTTCTCTCACTGTCTGTCTGGTTGTCAGAAAGAGAAAGAGAGTCGGAGTCATTTTCTCTTGTGAGCGATTGTCTGACATTAAATGGAAATGAAAACATGAAAATTGTATGATAAAAATGAAGAAATTATTCATTTGAGGCGGATGGCTCCTGGATCACTGTAATATGGCCCCCAGCATTCCACCATGGTGTGTCCATGTGTGTGTGTATAGGTGTGTGTGTGTGTGTGTGTGTGTGTCTTTCTCTGTGTGTATCTGTGTGTGTGTGTGTGTGTGCTTGTGTATGTTTGCGTGCTAACTAACTAGGTTAGCTGATTAGCGTTGTGCTTGATGAAACCAGACAGTGTGTGTTTTTCTATATTAACTCAGTCTGTGCCAGCATCAAAACCTGGAGTCTGATGTGTGAGCTGCCGTCTTTACTCAAGGCACGGCAAACTTTAGCTTGTGTTCAATCACTGGCTTCTCAACAGTACTCAGCGCAGACTGTGCCAGACTGAAGGAATGACAGCCACCGCTGTTTCGGAATACTAATGGAGAATTCAAGAGCTTCGGTTTTGTGTGGGAAGCTGCCATGTGTCAGTACACAGCACTGAGTATTAGAGGCACTCCTTTTTGTCTGTGATTTCTTTGCCAGTGTGCTTTTTTAAAGCGCTCAAACCACACACATAAAAATCTGCTCTAAGTGTTGCAAATAAATGGGACAATACACGCTAAAATACAGTTCATATGTGTTATTGTCATGCTTCTAGAATGATCACTCTAGATTAGGGAACATGAGCATGTCTCTCTTGAAGCTTCAAACAAAAGGGAAAACAAGGCAGCAGTAAACATGCCGTCCCCCACAAGTGCAGGTTCCCCTTGGGCATCAGATGCATCATCCCAACAAGTTGCATCAAAACCTGACAGTAGCAGTAGTGGCCTTTCAAAGTTTGAGATTTTGACCTTTAATCATAGTGCCCCATCAGGTCAATCTGTGTAATTTTTTGAACGCCGGTGCCAAGATGCATCTTCCCTCCACGTGTCGTCAAAATCAAACCAGTGGTGTCCAAGAGGTTACAAAAAAAGACCTTTAATTATAGCCCCAATTAGGCCAATCAGTGTAATGTTTAAATACTGGAACACTGTGTGAAGATGCAGCATCACTTCACGTTTTGTCAACGGTGGTGTCTGACGGATGGACGAATGCAGCAGGAAATAGGTCATTTGAATGTAAAAGCTCAAAAAACAGTATTACTCCACAAAGTCCATCTCAACTTTGTACTTTGGTTGTTTCTAGTGTCGCTGGAGCAGCTCCACATTTTGTCTCTTGACAACATCACAGAATCACACAGTCTTCATTCTCTGGTGTTAGGTTTTCAGAGAGTAGCTCATGTTCACAATTACTAGAATTATGTTTCAGGATGGATTTACTGTTTAATCACTCATTCAAGGTCAGCTTGCAACTGTTGAGCAGAATTAACAGAATTAAGCTGGAGGCTGTAAACCTTGAATTGTGTCTCTGTGTTTTATTATAACCTGTCTCTGTCTCTCCTTCCTCACCTCTCAGTGATGCTGCTGGACACAACAGAGTCTACCTCAGAACTGGGCTGGACCACCTATCCAGACACAGGGGTAAGCCGGGTGTGAGGGTGCGTGTGTGAGTGTGCTAGCGTGACTGAAGTAGGGTCAAATCCCGGGTCAGTTAAAATCATTCATCTGTGAATGATTGCGGCTCAATACTAATATGCCTACATCATAACATATATACATCATTTTCATTGCCGTCATCCTTGAAATAATCAGTCGAATTGCATTAGAGAAAGCAGCGCATACTGTATACTTGTTACTCCTATGCCAAGTCCTTGCTTTCCCACAGCAGAACCAAATCATTCTTGGATTGTACCTATATTTACAATATGTTTATTTTAAGTTGAGAGTATTACACTCTCCGAGAAATGAAAACCAGTGACAACTAGCTTAGCACTAGTTAGATGCCAGCCAGTTTTGGCAAACAAGACAGCCAACAATGACGAGCAGCTACCACAGGCATTTCAGACGTGCGGGGTTCAACAAGGACATAATGGACCTACTGTAGTCTCTTCGCGACATCTGGCAAGCATAAAGAACACATACATATTCACATCTGCCTTTTATCTCACCTTACAGTAAACTATACTCATTGACTTGCTTCATGCACTGTTATTATCGCCATAGTCTGGCCTCCAGTGCTAGGGCATAATTGTACATGTTGTTTGGTTAATAAGGGCCTAGTGTGTGTTAGGAACTGGTGAACCATGATGCCGACAGCTCTGAGGGGGTCATTCATTTGCGTGTGTGTTTGTGTGTGTGTGTGTGTGTGTGTGTGTGTGTGTGTGTGTGTGTGTGTGTGAGGAGGTCATGCATTTGCATGAGTATTTTTTTTTCTTTCTTTATGGTCCCTAGATGAGAAGTGCTTCTGAGATGGAGATATGGTTATTTGACCCGGGGCATCAAGCTGAGAGAAGTAGAAAGACAGACCGAGAGAGGGGAGGAGGGCTAGAGAGAGAGAGAAGGAGAGAGAGAGAGTGTGTGTGTGTGTGTGTGTGTGTGTGTGTGTGTTCTTTTTTAACCCTTTCCTCACTTTTCTCTTCAGATCCCATCTTTTCTTTTGCTTGAGGGTCTGTGGATATTCTTTTTTCTTCCTTTACTGTGCGCTCCCCCTGCTTTTTCTTGCTCTCTCGCTCTCTTTCCATTCCTTTGACGTACCGAGTCCCTCTGCCTCTTTGTCTCTATCCCTTGCCGCCTCTATCCCTTTTTTAATCTTTCTCTCTCTTTGCCCTTCACTGTCCCAATGCCACCGGGTCCCTGCCTCGTTTTCTTCTCCTTTTATCCCCCAACTCCATCTCCACTCCTCCCCTCATTTCCCTGCAGTGTCTCAGTAGCAGACACTCCTTACTCCTTGCCGTATTCCCTGCTTTTCTCTTCCTCTATTTTCCATCACCTCTTCTTTTATTGCGTGTGTGTGCGTGTTAGTTTGTGTGTCTGCACATGCATATGTCTTCATGTATGTGTGTGTTTCTGTGTGTTTGTGTGGGTCCTTGCCTGTGTCCAAGGCCCTGCCCCTCCCTGTCCTCTGTCACTGGAGAGATTGCGTGGTTCTCCGGCATTTCGGTTCAAATTAAATCACGAAGATGAGTCGTCTCTCTTTTTTTTTTTCCACTGCTTCATCCACCCCTCCTCCCCAATCTGCCCGTTTTTTTTTTTTCCTCTTTCGTGAGGGAGGGAGAAAGCGAGAGAGCAAAATGGGGGGGAAGGGAAGGGGGGGGGGTCAGAGAAACAAAACAAATGAGAGCTGGGCTTTTTCACAAAGGTACAGAAGCGCGCTGCACGCAATGTCACACATGGAGACCTGTGCTCAGTCACAGTCACTCTGTTTACCTGAGAGTCCCTACCTCACCACATGGCCAGGCTTTTACTGCAGCTACCTCACTCTGTGTCACACGCACACACACATACAAATAGGTACATCCACCCACACACACATACACACACACACACACACACACACACACACACACACACACATACTGTATACAAATTGGTACCCACATGGACATAAACACTATCTTTCTCTCTCTCACTCTACTATTTTCCCACTTTTCGCTCTCCCTACTCTCTGTCTGCCTCCCCCCAACCCCCCCCCCCCCCCCCCCCCACACACACACACACACACACACACACACCCTACCCTACCCCTTGCTCTGCCTTGCCCCCTCCATCTGATTCCCTCGCTCCCTGGACTGAGAGAGAGAAACTGTCCTTTCACTCCATTAGGCTGACACCGCCTCAGACGCTTTCTATCTGCTCACTGATCTTATCATTATTCCAATTGGACCAAATATGAATGCACTCTCTCATGTGTGATGGTACAAAGATTTTTGTTCCGTATTGGTGCTCAGAACAACACACAGAGACGTGAGGTGCATGCGCATACACAAACACAGACACACACACTCAACACACACATAATGCACACACACACACACACACACACACACACACAAACACACACACTGTCCAAATGCACCCTGATAGGGTGTCAGGACCTTTTGTCCTCTTACCATTGTTGCAGAGAGCATAATGATGATGAGGCCTAATACATAATTCCACTGTATTACAACAGAAAAGGCTCTGCTTGTCACTCAGGGCTACACAGGCTTAAAGCAGAGCCTTTTCATCCTCGGAGGCACTGTACTGTATAATTGGTGAAACTAAACCCTACGCCCACATTTACATTTTGACTCATCTGACAGACTCTCATTCAAAGCCATGCATTAGTGCTGCTTGGTTTTCCCTGTGTAGGTACCCGTTTGCATCTTACGCCCCAAACCATTAGCTTAAGTATTCAGCTACCCTAAAATATTACAAAATCTGCTGTACTACACAAGAGTTGCCATGAACCAGGCCATACAGCCTTGCATGCTGCCACCACCCTTCACATGCAAACAATGGCACACATGCAAATGCCAAAGCACTTAACATGCAAGTAAAAGCTAAGCACCTGTCACTTGAGAAAATCATATGCCTAGTGCTTGTCATGCTATTGTGTAACACACATATTTAGAACAAATTGCAAAATACCAAGATTATCTGTTAGATTATGTTTTAGTCTAATTTTTGCTGTCTGAATATTAGCATGGGTAGTGAACAGAAATTAATTATCTCTATTCTCATTATAGTTTTCTCTCCAACACTTGAAATATGTTATGCTCTAATTAAAATGGTCAAGTGCTTTAATTGACTGGTCTTATAATCATTGATTAGCTAATTACATCAGCTGTTACACAGTGGAAAGTCTGTTGTGGACTACTAGGACATAGAGCTGACCTAGATCATTGAGGACAGGACAGATAGGCAGGGCCAGAATCTTTGATACACATTAATATCTCACTCTTTTTGTTGCATTGTTGACATATTTATTTCTTATTTTTCAAGTGTATCAGAGAAATTCACTCTATTAAATCTACACTATTTCAAAACCCCAAAACACCAACAAATTTGATGAAAAATCAATGCTAACTTTTGTGGTGTCACTCTTTTTTTTTTTTTTACTAAAGTTCACCTTTTTGCACCCTGACACAGTGTCTAGTGAGGAGGAAGAGAAGATTATTCTATAAATGCTGTAAAATGGTCAATGGAGCAATTGTTCAGGAAAAAGGGGTCAACATGGCATTTTTCTTGGACAGTTTTTATGAGTTTCCCTGTTACCTGTTACAATGAAAGCCTTTCATAGTGATAAATGTTAAATCAGAGCAAACAGATACCATATCATACATATCTCGCAAAGGATAAAGATGCCAAACAACGGTCTGAGATGTTAACAAAGGACAGGAGCCACATGTCAAAGGCACTGGCAATATTCTGAATGTTTAACTTGTAACATATACACCATCGTTTGAGGTATGAGAGAAGAACTGTGTGCAAACCATAAACATACAAGGATCTTAACAGTTTACACAATGCCTATTCTATGGCCGCCTGTTCAAGATCATGTTTCACTTGTTCAAAGTTGAGTTTATGCAAGCTCATAATACTGTTTGTCTCTCTCAGTGGGATGAGGTCAGCATTCTGGACGACCGTGGGAAGCTCATACGAACCTTCGAGGTCTGTAATGTCAACCAAAACCCCCGTCTCCAAGACAACTGGTTGGCTACACCCTTCCTGTACCGCCACTCAGCACCACGGGTGTTTGTCACGTTGCGTTTCTCTGTGCGTGACTGTGCCAGCCTGCGCTCACCATCGCCCACCTGCCGAGAGACGCTCACCCTGTACTACAAACAGGCCGACTCCCAGAGGGAACTGGAGAGGACCTGGGCTGCTGAGGTGAGGCAATAGAGCAGTGACAGTGTCAGGTAGATTGTAATTGCCAAGTAATTACCATTGTTGTATTTATATAATTAGGCTATATTTTAAGTGTCATGAAGGAAACATGAACAAGCTACACCTCCTGTACCATAATTTTACTTTAATGAGATAAGAGGAACTTAATTGATCCCCAAGGGGATATTGAACAAAAAGTCCTCCTCTGTAGTGTTTAATGTAACCAATAAGTCCTGCCTGCAATAATGTCAGCCTTACATGTCTCCTATGGCTGTGTTTGATTTCCAGCTTTGGACCCCCCAGTTTGAATCCAGTGTGTTACAGTGCAATAGCAATAGTAGACCCCCGCACCCCGGCCCCCCTCGATTTACCCACCTATAAAATGCCTGTCCCATCAGATAAGTAAGGCAAATGATACTACAAACTGTTCAATACACACTTCAAGATTGCTGAGAAGTATGCAAATTTATCTGAAAGGGCAAATTTACATTTTTAATTAAATTACAATTTTATGAACTGGTGAACCTGGGGTTTTGAGGCCCAGGCCGTTTGCCCTGCATGTCTGGTTAGTAGTACTGGCATGCTCAAGTGTGTTGCCAGAAATAAAATTTTCTCTGGCATCTCAGCATCCTTTCAGAGACAAAGTGGATGGGTAAACAAATAAAATTGGGATTTTGAATTGTTTAGTAACTATGATCTTCTGTTTTGGCAACATCTATTTACTACTGAATTCAATCGGAAGTACAGCCTCTATTTTTCTCTGCTATTTTGGGAACACTGAAAATTGCTCTAGGCAAAAGATTCAGACTGAATAATGAGCAAAGTAAAATGTAAATTTCATTATTGTCACGCTAATGTTACACCAAAACAGGAAAGCCTCTCATCATCCCTTGACAAGGAGGAGTTGTATAATTACCATGATTATTGTTATGCTTGCCAAGAACAGCTGTGGAGATTGACAGCCTCCCCAGGCCACACTGGTGTGAAGCACATGCTCGTGGCGACTACGGTTTACAAAATGCAAAAATGTGTTGCTGTGGTCTCCAGAGATCTCACTTCAGTCCCACTAATTACACTTCAACGGCATAAAATAAACGACATTGACCATTTCACACTCATGATCAGAAGTTCTCTCAGCCTTGAGCCTTGTGGTATCTGGAAAGACCAGTTACCACGTTGTTGTTTTTTTTCTGAGACGGTTGAAAGTGCTGAGCCCTTGCTGCCTCAGCTAACATGTGCAGTCACAGTCACGGAGGGAGGGATGCAGTATTTGTATAGATGAATGCATTTCTCCTTAGGGAACGTGAGATGCTGTTTAAAAATGCAAATCAAAGCCTGATGAGGAATAAGAGGAGAGTCACAGAAGGGCAGGAAGCAGTGCAGCCATGAAAGTCTCAGGGGGAGTTGAACACGGACCCCCACTGTGACTGAGTAGATCTCAACATTTACCCTCGTCAATAAACTGCTATAGGTTATACATTTGCCTGAGACAACTGCATTCGCTGGAAAAATATGGGACAACTCTGAACTTTATTTGAATTTGCTTTTCATCATGTTTAATTTTTTTCTTTGCCGTTTCTGTTTTTCTTCCCTTGATTTATTCCACTGTTTCTTTCCAATCCAATCCAATCTCTGTTATTCATCTGCCAACCATCTTATTTTAATGTCCATAATTTTCCTCTTGTTTTCCTACCCTTTTCCTTATACTGTCGACCACATTTTCTTCCCATGCAATTTTGTTTTCTATTGACCACTCATTATCGTTCCCTCTTCTCCGTCCCTCCACTGTTGTTGTTCTCCATCTCCTGTCCACTCTACCCTTTCCTCACTCCAGCCTTCCAGTGGAGAGAAGGATACCAGGGAGGGCTGGGTGAAGATTGACACCATAGCAGCAGATAAGAGTTTCTCCAAGGTGGAGCCCAGTTCGCCTCACCAGTATCAACCCAACCGATACCGCCGGATCAACATCAAGACACGCAGCTTCGCCCCACTCACACGCAACGGGTAACCATCACTTCACTACACTAATTTTGCCTCAATCCCAAGGGTTTTACTGCCACCTTGACCCCTCACCCTTTTTCAGGTTCGTCCTGGCCGTTGTCGACAGCGGCGCCTGTGTCTCCCTAATGGGTGTGTCTATCTTCTACCGCCGCTGCCCAGCCACCAGCCGCTACTTGGCGTCCTACCCGGCCACTCCTTCAGGGGCTGAACCTACTGCCTTAGTGCCTGTGAGCGGGACGTGCGTCCCCAACAGCAAAGCACAAGGAGGCACTGCCCCTCGCATGCACTGCAACGCTGAAGGGGAATGGATGGTTCCCGTAGGAGGGTGTGTCTGTGATGAAGGCTTTGAGCCAAATCTCAACGGCTCCGCTTGCTTGGGTAAGTCTGAAGATCTACAGTATACTGATCAGACTGATTCCCATGGAGATGGATCATATATTCACTGCATGTTCTTTTGATTTGTTATGTACAGTGTCTCCATCAAATCCAGCCTCCTTTTTGATCATGGTTAAATGCACAAAGTGAGAATAACTCTGTTCAGAAGAACTCATTGAACTGCAATGTCAAAAGAAAATGACAGGCTCCTAATCGGCAACTTTTTGGGCATGCTCTCCGCCTGCTGTCAGTTCTCTTCTCGGTGTTTCCTGAGTCACTAACTGTCTGGATCAATATGTGAAGGAGCTGCCGTCACTCTGATACACAACTGAGTTTGACATAGGGGCCAGAGGGAGACGGGGGCGGACAGGCCAGGTCAGGATGGGATGGATGAGAAGGGAGAGACAGTATCCTCTCCATGTAGCACATAGTACACACAGTGGACACATAGAGGACACATTGTATTCATAGTATTGTGTTTTGTGTGTGTGCGTGTGTGTGTGTGTGTGTGTGTGTGTGTGTGTGTGTAACTTTATTGTCATCAGTAGTGAACAATGAGAGACATGAGAGATTTAGTAATCCACTCTCGCTCACAAGTTTGTGTTTTAGATGAAGAGGGGAACACACCTTTGGGATACAGGGAGCCTGTCAGATCAGAGCTGCTACAACTACAATTTACTCTTAACTGGGTCTTACCAGAGAGGAGGAGAGGAGAGGAGAGGAGAGGAGAGGAGAGGAGGAGAGGAGAGGAGAGGAGAGGAGAGGAGAGGAGAGGAGAGGAGATACTCACATAGTGGAGTGTGGAGTATACAGCTGAGAGCCAGACAGATAGTGCTAAGGTCAGCAGTTGCAATGCTGGTCAAAAGCGTTCACACTTCCCAAAGTGGGAGTCGGTGAAAGAAAAAAACACTTTTTGAGAAATGTCCAGAAGGACAGGAAGGGATATAGGAAGAGAGCGGGAGGAGGGAAAGAGGGAGAGAGGAATAGTGGGAGGGATGTGACACATTTAGGTCATAGCGATGTAATGGCCACTCGTCTGTGAACAAGTGACAGAAACCGCAGGGGGAGAGAGGGGGAGTGGAGGGAAAAGAGGGATAGATGGAGGGAGAGTGAAAGATAAGAGGATACAAGTTAATGACTCAAAGAAATGAGCAGGCAACAATCCTGAGGGAAGTAAGGACAGCATGAGGGGGGATGAGACAGTGTATGGTTGTATGTGTTTCTATATGTATATGTGAGAGTGAGTGTGAGTGTGTGTGTGTGTGCTCAAATGTGTTTGGAAGCCTTGCTGTTCATTTAATCTCTTAATCTCTGCCCACATATGTGCACGTACACAGCATGTGTCAGTCCGTGTCTGAGGACTGTAAATGTCAGGATGACAGTGGATATTAAAAGTCTAGTCTACCAGGAACTTGAACGGCTATAATTGCTCACCTCCCAAGTATGGGGGCCCTCCCAGGCTAGCTAACTCTAGCACAATTAATCCTCCAACCCTGCCAAGTCAGCTGTGAAATGTGTTCATGCTCTTTTGCTTTACATCTGTGCTCTGTCCGCCACTTGTGTTTGTCTGCGTTTGATTGATATTTACTGACAAATGACCCTTGGAAACTCCTCGCCCCTGACTGGAGCAAAGGCTTCCACAGACGCTCCATGAATGATCCAAAGAACTGCTGCCCACGCTGCTCTGGCTTTTTGTTCCAACTCTCATTTGATTATGTTTTGTTGATCAGTTCACTGACTAATGATGTGGATTGGCATCATTACATTGTTGTCCTGCATGGCTCCCTGGGAATACTGAGAGGAGAGACAGACAGTTAACTGGCTATGCAGTCACCGAGGATTATTAACAGCCAAGGCGCAATTGTTCTCACAAGAAAGTGGAACACCAAACTTTCTTAAGTATAAGACCTTGTACTTTTTTTTTCTTTTAATTAAGCATGAAGGTCATTGAATAATGGCAGAAAGTGAGCAAATGATACACTGTACTGTACTGAACTTGTACATGTGTAGGAAGCTATAATTACAGACATACCAGCTTGTAAAATGTCCATTGTTCGGTCACCAGCACTTTGGAAAGCACTTGCTTCATCTAGCTGTTGACTGACATTTACCTCCACTTACTGGAAGTGACATCATAACCTACAGGCGTTTCAGTGAATACATAATTCAACACAATTTGTAGCACCTGTTAGACTTGTATAATAATGCTAGTTCTATTGGGGGGGGCAAAGAATGAAAGAAGAAAGAGGAATTGCAATGTAATTGCCCCGTCTTATGTTCACTAATAGTAAATGGCCACAAGTTGAATATCCATTAGAGAA
>NW_027281537.1:225000-227500 GCF_046629955.1 Centroberyx affinis | reverse complement strand
CTGACAGTAAAATCAGCTTTTTAAAGATGGCTGTTTTTTGCAGAAGAGTCGTAATGACTTTGGGACAAAGAGACACAGGCTGCGGCGCGTTCAAAGGCGACGGCGGAGATTTCGATTCCAGCGAACACCTGCGGTCTTTACAAGTCCGCCGTTTGTTTGCAGTGCGCTGGGAAAGGATGGAAAGGGTACAGGGATGGGGAATGCTAAACCCATACAAACAGAACAAACAACAGACATCAAACTAGACACACATACAGGCGTATGCTCACAAATCCACACACACGATGGTACACATACACACCGACACAGCCGCGCGCACACACAAAGCTTCAAAAGCCGGTATAAGGACGAGATCAAGAGAATATCCACTTGAAAAAAAAAAAAAAAAAAACGAAATAACATCAACAACACAATATCAAAATAAGTCTGTTTCATGTCAGGAAAGAAAGGGAATAAGTTATTCTCCCAGAATACACTTTTCAATTGGAAAATGAAAGGCGCATGAGCTGTCCATCTTCTTTATGTGGCCCACACAATATGTAAAGCTATTTCAATGCAAACAAGTGCAGGAGTGATAAGCTCAAGCAGCAGTATACGGATCGTATTTAACAAGCGTCTCACGAAAGCACTTCTGGTTCAACACACTTTCTCCTTGCTTTTCTTTTTTGTGACGCTCTATTGATCCTCAAGGGAATGAGTCACCCCTGGAGCTGTGGTACAAGTTTCTGAATCTTGCCCAAGGACACTTCTGCGTAGGGTCACGGAGGATCGAGGGACACGGGACCTCCCGGTGACAGGACGCCCTCTCTGACCCACTCCTTACCTCCCAGAGTGAATTATGTTTTAGAAAGGAAGGCCAGGTCATGGACAGGTAACAACCTTGTCTCGGAGGTACATGAATATGGTGTGTTGCAGTTACGAACAATCCCTGTGCAGTTGTAGGACAGAGCTTGAAGGAGTGGTTCACCTCAAAATGGAAATTCCATCATTATCTACGCACTTATTACCGTCATTACAGGCACTCAGAACCTCTACATTTGTGTCTGTTAGCGTCATTAAGAAACCGTTGGTTCTAGGTGATACATAGAGCAAAAACACATCAAATTGCACCCTAAATGCATTGAAGAACCAATCACCCAAACCACCTCAACAACTATGCACACAGATCCAACCAGGAAATCAATGCATATCTAATAGGTTGCAGGCAGGTAGATAGTGACACACAGACGAGGTGCTTACTGTCAGTTTTGAATGACATAAATATTACAAGAAGTGGCAACCTGTGTTTTGGTGCGGAAAAGAGAGAAATCCGATTTCAGTTGGTATACCGCAGATGCAGATTAATGTCAGGTGTCAATTCAATCCATCTACATCTACCGTATTAAAATGCGATCTGTATCTGGATATCTTCTCTGAATAAAGAAAAGCGCATGTATATCCAAGGTGCAAACTCCTCCACCACCACCCCCGAAGGTGATCGGATCTCAGCCACAGTCAGCCGGGTGGAAAAGCAATCTGTGCAGTGTGTTCGCATTAGTGAGAAAGTCCCGTCTACAGGGTAGACACGTCCTGACTTTCACTTTGCCATCCACTCAGCTTTGTAAAGGACTCCACCAGCACCATCCGTTCCCACCAGTCATCCCTTCTTTCCCTCACCCATACAGTAAGTCACTGTAGCAGCGTTCACAGCAGCTGCAAAGTTTGCATACACTACTGCCGCAAAAAGGACCGGTTGTTGTTTCTGTTGCTCTTCCTACGAAACAGACGTAAGAGACGACCCGTTCCTCCACAAATGTAAATCCAAGCGGCCATGTTTGTTTTTGTTGGCAATGCCTCCTCCCCACCTACTGCCTGCTTTGCATAGTGCGCACTAAAACTGAGATCTGATCACAATGTGGACAGAATGCAGACAACAAGAACGTATTTCAAGACCAGGTGTAAATGCAAAGGGCGGGATGGGATCGTTCATTACCCAGATAGCATATCTGGATACAGATCTCATTTTAATACCAGGTGTAAATGGGTCTAATAAATCACATTCAGACTCAATCTGGATACGAGACACATGTTTATGCCGGCTGTAAATGGGACCTGAGACTGTGGTCTTGGTCCATTTGCCTAGTAAAATCAGACTGGAATTTGGCAAGTAGCCCAGCAAGCTCTTACAGAGATCTGTAAGGTTTGGGTCTAGCGAACACGATTTTGATCTCTAGAAGAAATCTTTTTTCTCTCCGAGGCAATTTGACGGATACTAAGGCCAACGTAATTATTATCTACATTCTACTCTCACCGTCCTGGACCATCTGTCTGTTTCTGGACTTCACTTTTTGCCTGTACCTAGAACTCTCTTGCTCTCTGTCTCTCTACCTCCCTTCCCTGACCCTTTCTACCACCGTCCTTACCTTTCTCTCTTACGTCTCTCGCTCTCCCTCCCTTTCACCCTGGCTCTCCTCCCCTCTCTGTCCTCTGCCCATCGCTGCGTTATCATCACTCTCCATCT